>NW_004457410.1:127735-157255 GCF_000313135.1 Acanthamoeba castellanii str. Neff
CGTCGGCGTCGACGTCGCCGGCCGCGGTGGGGCGGGGCTGGGAGGCGTCGTTCCCCCCTCAACAGCCGCAGCAGCCGCCGGCGGCAATGGCGTGGGAGGCGAGATTCGAAGATAGTCGGCTGCAGGCCCCGTTGGGCGGCCCGCCCTATACCACGGGCGCCCTGCACCGTCCAGGCCACCAGCACCACCCGAACCAGCACCAGCCGCAGATGACGTCATCGTCGATGCCGACGGCGCCCGTGCCGGCCCGCCATCGCGCCGGGTCGGCGTCGACCACAACGGCGGACCTGCTGCTCTTCGACGGGCTGGTGCCCGGCCAGGAGCTGCACCCGGTCCTCGCCCCGTTCTCGGCGTCATCCTCCGCCCCCCTCGTCGCGCCCACCACGCAACAACCTTCGACGATGGCCGGCTTCCTGCCGCCTCTCCAGCCCACCTCCCCGTCGTCGCCCGCCGCGGTCGGCTCCCCCTCCTCGTCCTTCCATGCCGGCGGCGGCGGGGTGATGCCCCTCACCATGGCCGCCCCCGTGACATCATCGTCGTCGTCTCCGGTTTCTTCGTCGTCGTCGTCGTCGGGCGGCTACGTGTTCCCAGCGGCACCGCAGAACCTGCTCTACCACCACCACCAGCAGCACCAGCAGCCATACGTGGGCCAGGCCGGGCCGCCCGCCTACTACCCGCCCTCGTCCTTCCCGTCGGTGCCGCCCTTCCACCAGCAGCAGCAGCAGCCCCTCTACCCGCAGCAGCCGCAGTACCACCACCAGCCGCAGCAGCAGCAACCGCAGCTGCAGGCGCCTCTGCAGCCGTTCAAGCCGCTTCAACCGACGATGCAGGCCGGCGGCGGCCTCTACCATCCGCAGCAGCAGCAGCAGTTCGGGGGCCACGGGCAGCAGGGCTTCCAAGGCCCCTTGCAGCCGCAGCCGCAGTGGCACCACCCCCAGCAGCCGGCGCCGGGACCAGGCGGCGCTGGACCCCGCCAGTTCGCCTGAATTTTTGCGTGTAAAGCTGCAAAACAAATGAAACACTCAACAACAGAAACGAAACTAAATGAAACGAAAGGAGCGTCCGGGGACACAGGGGGAAAGATGAGGGGGGAGGATCGGCGATCAGGCGATGAGGAGGGAGGTGGTGGGTGCGCGGCGGCGCATGGACTTGACGACGGTGGACGCCGACAGTTGGCCGGCGGAGATCTTGTCCTTGAGTTCGGCCACCATGCCCGTGCGGCTGTCGTTGATCTGGGCCTGCTGCTGCCTCAGTCGCTTCGTAGCGATGTCCTCCTGACACTTCTGCTCTCCCGCCAACCAACCAACCGTAACAGAAAGAAGAGTTAAATTAAAGTAGGTGCGGTAAACACGCTGTTCGACCGAAAACTGTTCGACCAAAGGGGGGGGGAAGCGAGGGGGTAGTGAGTGAGTGTTTGAGCTGACCTGGAAGGCGGAGATGAACTTGTGTAAGCCCCGGAAGAAGTCGTTGATGGGCGTCTTGGGGTCCTCGCCGAAGATGCGGAGGAGCGAGGCGTAGTTGGCCTGGTACTGGGCCACGGGCTCCTTGAGCGCGGCCAGCTCCTTCGTGGCCTCGGCTAGGAAGCCCGGGAACGCGCGCCGGAGCGGCTCCTGGTCCCAGGCCTGCTCGAGCTCCTCCTCGATCATGGCCAGGCCCTGGGCCAGGGTCTGCAGCGTAGTCGGGATGACCGCGACCCGCTCCTGCGCGGCGGCCTTGACGTGCCGGAGGTCGTGCGGGAAGGTGACTGCGCTGGGGTTGGTCTTGAGCAGCAGATTGGTGATGTAGTCCATCAGGCTGTGCTTGCTGCCCTTGGTCGACGTCACGTCCACGATCTGCCGCGGTTGTGGTTTCGTCGCAATCCGCCAAATGAGCTCTCAGTTGTGCGTTGTGTCGGTGATGGCTCTCTGGGTGACGATGTACCTTGAGCAGAGAATCGGCGGTGAAGCCCTCGGCGTCGCCCACGAAGCTGCCGGCATTGAGGAAGTTGCCCACAGCCAGCACGCACTAGGGACCAATCATTCATTGTGTATTGGCGGGGGGAAGGGGAAACACAGTTTTGGTTAGCCGCGGCGACCATTCACGTTGGTATTTCGGCCCAACCAACACAATACACGTGTACACGTATTGTACACGCGTACCCCCAGGACGGCCTTGAATTTCTTGTTGGTCAGCATTTGGTGGCACACCGTCCCCACGCTGTTGATGTCCTGCGGGTGGCGCGTTGATGGTGGTGGACCCGAACCAGGACAACGTCAACCATAGCGCATAGAGGTGGCACATGATGACAAAATGATGAATAGTAGGGGTACGTACCACCTGGAGTTCTCGCAGAGTCTCGGTGAACTCGAGCCGGACCAGTACGCACTGGAGCCGCTGTCGCAGCCTCGGCACACTCTGTGAACGTGTGTCACCGCGGCCGTACCATCAAGTCATCACCCTCCTAACCGTGTCGTGCCCTAACGTTCGTGTGTGTGTGCGTGTGTGTGTGCGTGTGTGCGTGTGTGTGTGTACCATGAGCTCCAGGCAGAACTGTTCGGCTTGTCCGAGGCGAACGGGGTCGTGGGCGTGCTGGCTGATGAGCTCCATCTCGGCGTCGGTGGGGATGGTCTTGAGCAGGATGTTCACCCGGTCCATGGTCAGCAGACTCATGTCCAGGCTCCACACGGCCTGCTTCACCTGCGCTGGCGTCGCTTGCAGCCTGCTGGCCACGATGACTGCGCAACGCACGTTTTCAACCATCATGTTTGTGCCGCGTGAGCACCATTGAGCGGTGTGTATTGTGTGTGTGTGTGTGTGTGTGTGTGTGGTGTGTGTGGTGTGTGTGGTGTGTGTGGTGTGTGGTGTGTCTGTGTTCTGTGTCTGTGTGATGTCGCGTGTGTGTGGTGAGCGTACTGATGTTACGGGCGCGGTTGGGGTCGAGGAGGCGCAGGATCTCGCCCTCATCTTTGTTCTTCTTGGCCTGGTCCTTTCCCTTGTGCGCCTCCCTGTGATCCAGGACCCCAGGTCAGCCAATTGGCACTGTTGGCTAACACTACGCGCGCCACGCCCACCGAGCAAAGAAAAAGGAAGAAGAAAAGGAAGAGAAGAAGAAAAAGAAGAATCTGCTGGAATTGGCAGTACCGGCGGAAGAGCTTCTCGATGTGGGCCTCGTCGAGCTTGATCTGCGCCGATTTGCTGACCTCGCCCCAGAACGCCGTATCCAACTTGGCTCCCGGGATCTTCCTGTCAATGGGAATTGGCCCACCAAATAGAGAAGGGAGAAGAGGATTGGGTGACGTCAGCGCTGCTCCGCCAGTGCGGGAGCGTCCGAAGCGACTGTTTGATTGGCGGGTCAAAATCGATTTACCTCCAGAGCAGCCTCTTGAGCATTTTGCGGTCTTGGCCCTGCGGCTTCGGGGGTCCCTCCATTGGGCCGGGCGACGGTGGCGGTGCCGGAGCAGGAGGCGCCGCCGGCGCGCTGCTGGAGTCCTCGCCTCCCTGGGCGGGGTCTGGGAAGTTGCGAGAGGGTCAGCCCTTGCTGTTGCACGGCAACGGTAACGCGCGTAACCACGAAGAATGCAAGCAATAATGTAAAATAGAGGAGAGCGGGGTGCCGTGTGCGCACCTCGTCCCCCTGCGGCCGAGTTGTTGCTCTTGGGCGAAAGCGGCATCTTGGCCGTCACGTCAACGTCCGCTGCGCTCACATCTCTCGGCGCTGCCAATCGGAAGAAGAAAGGGCGTGCAGACTGTCAGCTCAAGCACGCACCACAGCTCAGCTGGAATAGCAGTAAACCAATGAGAGAAGCACATACTACTCGAAGATAACGCGTGGCAGGTGCCGGCCGCGCCGTCGGTGTTCTGGGCCTCGACCTCTGCGCGCAGGAAGTGGTGTCAACCATTGGCAACGAAAGCGCCCATGGGGGGGGGCGACTGGTGTGGAGAGGGGAGGAGTACCGGGGTAGAAGAAGGCCTGCTCGACCTCCTCCTGTTGCCAGTCGGGGAAGAGGAAGGAGAGGTCCTCCTCGAGCTTGTCGAGCTTCCGGGCCCACTGGGCCTGGCTGCCGACCTCCTTCCCGCGCTGCACAGCAACATGTTGCCATGGAGCATGTTACAGGCACGTGCAAGATCAAGACATTAGTTCACGTGGGTCCGACGCGCCAATCACACATCACACACATAACAAAAAATAAAACGCACGTTGTCCTTCCTGTTTTCTTCCTCTTCGTCGTCCATGGTCTTCAACGCTCCCGACACTGGGCCACGTGGAGCGCGGAGTGGGTGGATGAGGTGCGTTGCAAGGTCACTTAGTTTGGGGAGGGGTGGAGGGTGACGTGTACGGTGCTTGGCGAACCGCTCGACGATGTCCCACACGCGGGCGCCATAGACGCTGTTGATGGGGATCTGGATCTCCTCGAAGGCCGAGATGAGGAACATGTCCCGGATCTGGCCCTCGGCATCGGACTCTGTCTCGGGCAGCACGGCGCCTCGCCGGACCAACGCCTTCGACGCTTTCGCGTTACTCTGTGGAGCGCGGCATGCGTGTGCGCCATTAGCTCAACGATATCGTTGACTGGAATGTGATAATGTAAAGGGAAGGAAGCGCGGCGTACCATCTTGTAGGCCACCTGGAGGGGCGTCTCTCCCTCTCTATTGAGCTCGTTGATGGGGGCGCCCATGTCGAGGAGCATGTTCAGGAACACGTTCGGTCGTAGTGCGCCGCCACGTGCACGCAACCACTCGTCGACGCGTTACCCTGCTCCATCAGCAGCTTGGCTGCACACACGCACACGCGGCAATTGGCGATCACGGCCGTGTCGACATCATAATCAGACATCAGCTTAACATTCCAAATAATATCACACAAGGCGGAGGCGCACCGATGTCCATGTAGTCGTGTTCGATGGCGATGTGGAGCGGTGTGACGCCGGCGGCGTCGTGGGGAGACACGTCGCGGCACTCCTCCATGACCCACATGACCGCCTCGTAGCTGCCGGACTCCACGGCGTGGTGGAGCGGCCCGCGGCCTTGGCTGTCCACGGCGTCCATGTCGCAGCCCTTGGACAGGAGGAGCTCCACGCACCGCACCGCGCCGCCAGCGCACGCCACTAGAAGCGGGGTCTCGCCGGCCGTCATCTTGGCGTTGAGGTCGGCTCCCTGGAGTGCAGCAAAACAAAAATTTCACCTTCAGAACGACACGCGCCACACACATACACACACACGCCACACATACACACCACAAACGAGAACGCACCTTGCGGATAAGAATTCGGCGACGTGGGACTGATCCCTTTTGCAGGCCTTGTGGAGGGGGGTTGCGTTTTGTTTGTCCCGCACGTCCACCACGGGCTCGTAGTCGTAGAGCACTTCGACCACCGGCAAGTGGCCCATCAGCGCTGCGCAATGTAACGGCGACACTCCCTATCATGAGCGAAGACCACGGGTTAGTATAGTATAGTAAAATAGAAATATACATCCGAGATGGAAATGTATATTCAAATGCAATGGGCAGACGCACCTGGATGTTGTCGCATGCGGTGGGCTCTTTGACCGCTTTTTTCTTCTTTTTCACGTTCTGTTCCGGGGTGTAGTATTGGAGGAGCAGCTTCACTATTTGGTCGTGGCCAAAGAACGAAGCCTGACCAAAGTAACGACGAGGACGATGACGGTGAGTGGTTGTTGGTAGACGCTCATACAACACACACACACACACACACACACACACACACACACACACACACAGAACAACCGATGCAAGAGAGAAAGAGCAAACCTGATAGATGGGAGTCAACCGATCGCTGTCCTTAGCCCTGAGGTCGGCGCCCTCCTTCAACAAAAGCTCGGCCACGTATCCGTTGCTCACACGACAGGCATAGTGCAACGGAGTACCTCCTGCATGAGAATAGCAAGGGGTAAGTGTGATCAAAACAACATAAATAGTAATCAATAATTATGATATTCTGTTATATCCGAATTAGAGCGTTCGCGCGCAACAACACGCAAAACGTGTGCCGCACCGGTGTTGTCGGCAAGATTGACGTTGCCGCTGTGGGCAATGATCGCTCGGCAGGTTTCGACATCGGAGTAGGTGGCGGCGTAGTGCAGGGCCGTGCAGCCGAACGACTCCTGCGCATTCACCGGGCAGCCTGGGGCGAGTTGGGCGCAAGCAATGGGTTAGGCAGTGCGCTCCATTATCGCAAGATGATGATGACGATGAGGATGATGATGATGAACCTTTGGCGAGCAGGGCCTCGACGATGGCCGACTTGCCGGAGTGGTAGGCGGCCTTGTGGAGGCAGGTCTGCTTTTGGTCGTCCACCAGGTGCGGGTCGGCCCCCGCGCTGAGCAGGAGGTTCACGCACTCGAGGTGGCCGTGCAAGGCGGCGTTCATGAGCGGCGTCCAGCCCTCCTCGTCGTAGCCGTTCACCGGCGCCCCGCACTTGATGAACGCCTCCAGCATCTTCACATTCCCTGCATTCCACCACCACCACCTTAACGTTAGGCCTGGGCACTGCACCGGAAGAATGTCACGGCGGCACACACCTTGGTAGGCGGCGTCGTAGATGTCGTCGCAGCCCTGCTTCAAGGCCTTCTGCTGGGCCGCTCGTCGTCGGTGGGTCGCCTGCTTTGACTCCAACTGTGCGGACCCACAAACAAACAACCATCGCGTCACACCACAAGAATGAGGAAACTACAAACTTGCATTGCGAGTGGCGTGATGATGTGGAGGTGTTGTGTTACGAGCTGCGCGCATTTGTTTTTGTTTTTGTTTCTTGTTTTTGGTGGAAGGGGTGAATACCTCGTGCTGCTCGGCCGCCTTGGCGTCGGACTGGCGCTTGGCCTTGGTCTGCTGCCGCGAGATGAGCTGCTCGATCAGGGTCTGCCACTCCTCCATCTCCTGCTGGTTCGGGAATGCCAATATGTAGCGCCTCTTCTTTCCATCCATGCGCACCACCTCAAACGCATATTTGTACACTGGACATGTGCACGTGTTGTGCCAGTGCGTGCGTGTCATGTGTCGTGTGTGTCGTGTGTGTGTCGTGTGTAAG
The DNA here is from genome assembly GCF_000313135.1 of Acanthamoeba castellanii str. Neff. Taxonomy (NCBI): domain Eukaryota; phylum Discosea; order Longamoebia; family Acanthamoebidae; genus Acanthamoeba; species Acanthamoeba castellanii. The sequence continues at coordinate 134,761 of NW_004457410.1, forward strand.
CCTAGAAGAAAGGTGACAGCAGCAACAGAACGAGGGGATGCCGACGTACGTCGGTTGTCGGGGTGAGGTGCGAGGAGGGTTTCCATGAGGGAGAAGTGTCCCTTGTATTCCAGCTTCTTCCGGCCTCGGGTGGCGCGACAATAGAGTATCATGTCGGAGAAGAGAAAGAAGTGGCGCATCTGTGCCTTGCCATGGGACACCTTCTTGATTGGCCCCTCTTTGACCAGCCGTCGGCCTTGATTCGCTGTCAATTCGACCTGTGGCCCCCACCACCACAAAACACGATCAATATGCTGCCTTAACCATATTATGCGTTATCCACGCCTCCCCCCCCAATAATCTAAGCCAATAAATCAGGTGAGGGCGATGAGGTCGAGGATTCCAACCTGAAGGCCCCTAACGGAGGCCTGGATCTCCCTCAGCCTCTCCATGTTGATGGGTAGCTAGAAGTGGTCGTTGGACCACACTCGTTGTCCAAGTGCCTTTTTTTTCCTTTTCGTGTAGTGGCGGCAGAGCAGGCCAAACGGACAGTTGGGGCAAGAGGCGCTGTGTCGACAGAAATGTCAGCTCCTCGGTGAGATCGCCACGGTGTGCGGCCACATTAAACTGTTAACCACAAAAAGCAGGCCGCACCACATCAAGTCAGGCCTGAGGGAGAACGATGAGCAGCCGGCTCCTGTCTTCCCTCAAGGGCTACGCCTCGTCCTCTCGCTCCCAAGTTCGTACCTCCCATTTCCTATTAATTAATTAATCAATTAATTGCGGGAAATCATAATATTGTGATTAAGTTTGTTAAGTTTGTTAAGTTGTTCATTAACGGCCACACGACAGCAGGGGAGCGGCAGCAGCGCAGGAGGAAGCGGAGGGTCGCACCGTGCCCGGCTGTTCTCCGGCTGGGGCGGAGGCGACGGCGCGGGCGAGGGCGCGTCGGAGGTGCCCCACGACCCGGGCTTCGACGACGCCAAACGGAAGTGGGGCGAGTTGGACGAGTTCTTCACCACCGTCTATCAGGCCTACCTGCAGGCCACCACCGGCATCATAGGTACGACCGTTGCCCTCTGCACCGCTTCTTTCTTTCACTTCACGCGAACGAAAAAAACGAAGACCGGTCGCTTTTTCTTTTCTCTTTATTTTACTCTCACGCTCACCATTCACCAACCTCCAGATGTGGCACGTCCCTTGAATAGGCTGGAGAGTACCGTGAGGTACGGTGTGCTGCCTCCCACACGCTGCGATGAGTGTGCCGGTGTACATGTGAATCTTACCGACAACTTCAATTGAACGCGATGGTGGTACATGGGACGTGATTTGTGTGTGGCGCCACACAGGGACTACTTCGACGACCAGGAGGCCGAGTCGCGGGTGGTGCGCCGCTTCTCGTCGTCAGTGGTCAAGCTCAACGTGGCCACCATGCGCTTCGAGGTACTCGTGCTCCCCCACCCGCACGCGCGGAGATTCTCAGCGCCCGGCGCGCGCACACACACACCACACACTCTCCTGACAAACAAAGCTCACGCACATGCACGCGCTACGAAACCCGGTGCAGGAGGTGCTGGAGGAGGAGCGGGTGCAGGCCGACCTCGAGGAGTGGATCCTCAAGCTGGAGGAGATCAAGCGCGACATCGAGGCGCGTGAGCGCCTCTACTCCGAGTTCGTGCGCGAGAAGAAGAGCTGGAACCACGCCCACCAAAAGGTGCCCCGCCACCCACCCGCCATCAACCCACACGCGCGTGTCACACATCTGGTCATCGTCGGCATTCTTGGAATACCCGCTCTCAGCTCAGTTTTTGTCCCATTTCCGGCCGTCTACGACACAGGCGGAGCACAAGCGCATGACGGACGACCCGGCCACCATTGCCAAGCTCAACAGAGTACACCACACCACACCTAATTAATTCGGGAGCTTCCTAACGTGGCTGGCTCGCGTGGCTGACGTGGCTTCATCGGGAAACAACCAGCTCGAGTCGGCGTGGCAGGCCGCCCACGAGGGCTTCAAGCGGACCAACAAGAAGATCATCCTCTCCGTGAATGAGCTCAGCACTCAAGTCAAGCCCGCCCTCCAGGAGTACCTCCAAGCCGTACTCGCCTCCATCCACCCAATCACGACATGATTGAGCCTGCCTTCTTCTATGCCATTTACTGATTGTGTCGTGCGTGTCGTGCGTGTTGTTGTTGTTGTTGTTGTTCCAGTTGGGAGTGGCGCAATATGGGCTGTACCACACGCTGAACGTGGCCTATGCCGAGTGGCAGGAGGACGACGACCCACAGTCGGCTCCCTCCATCATCCCGGTGCGCGTCAAGACCGGCAGCAACAGCACCCGCGCGTCCATGGCCTCTCCCCAGAAGAGCCTGCCCGCCACCCCCGCCCCCGCCCCCGCCCCCACGTCCACGCCGACTTCTCCGACGGTGGAGGAGTCCTCGTCGCCCGCCCCTCCCTCACCCACCACCGTGGCCGCCGCCGCTTCGCCCGAAACCGACCAACCACCGCGCGACGATCAACCGAACCCGGTCACCCCGGCCACCACTCCTGTGGCCCAGCAATCCGAGACTTCGACGTCCGCCACGTCATCCGCGCCCACGCCTTCGGCGAGCATCACGCCGACTTCCGTAGGCAGCCCTGTTCCGCCGCCCAAGACCAACATGCAAGGTACATATAACGCACCCATGCCCGCGACACGTCACGCCACGTCATCCTAACACCAGCCTCTTTCGTGTCCATGCGCGGTGGTGGTGGTGATGGACCAGAGCGGCTGAGCATGCTCAAGCAGCGCAACTCGGCCGCCGCCAAGCCCCTTCCCAAGACCCCGCCATCCACCGGTGAAACGCCCGCCGGCGCCTCGGCGACGCCCGCACCGGCACCTTCACCGTCATCGTCGTCGTCGTCGGCATCGGCATCACTGTCATCGTCGTCGTCGGCGTCACCGTCGTCGTCGGGCCAAGGCGGGGAGATGGAGCGGCGGCTGGAGGAGCAGGAGCGGTGGGAGCTGGGCAAGCAGAGCGAGCGGCTGGCGGCCGAGTGGCGCGAGCTGGAGGCGGCGCAGGCGCTGCTCGCGCGGCGGCAGCGCGACGAGGCCGAGGCCCTCCAGCGCGAGAAGCAGGCGTTGGAGGAGTCGCGGCGCGAGGCCCAGGCCCAGGCCCGCCGCGCGCAGCAGCAGCTCGACGAGGAGCGCGCGCTGCTCGACGAGTCCAAGCGCGAGCTGGCGCGACAGCTGGAGCTGGCCGAGCAGCGCGAGCAGGGCCGCGTGCAGATCGAGCAGGAGTTCGTGCGCATGCAGGAGGAGCGGCGGCTGCTCGAAGACCGCAAGCGCGAGGTGCGCGAGCAGAAGATGAAGCGCCGGCTCGAAGAGGAGTGGAAGAAGATCGAGGAGGCCCGGAGGGAGCTGCTGGAGCTGCGCCAGGCCGAGCACGCGCGCACGATGGAGGCCCAGGCCGAGCAGGTCCGGGCCGAGCAGCAGCGGCTGGCGGCCGAGGCAGAGGAGCGACGGCAGCGCGAGGAGGCGCAGCGCGAGGACGAGGCGCGGGAGCACGAGCGGCTGCAGCGCATCCGCCGGCAGATGGACGACGAGCGGCGCAAGCTCGACCGCTCCCTCCGCACCCTCGGCCACCTCGACGCCGACGACGATGACGCCCACGACGGCGTCCTTGAGTTCAGCGGCGTGTTCGCCCGGCCGGCTCCACCGCCGGCAACACACGCAGCGGCCGCCGACGTGGACAACGGAGAGGCGAAGGAGGGCGAGAGTGGCGACGCCGGCGATGGCGAGGCGACCCGCGCTGCACAACACAAATCCAGCGAAGTGGAGCCGAAGGTAATTGCGCCTACGACCAAAGCCACACAAGAAGCGGAGGAGAAGGTGGCGGAAGTAAAGTCAACGACAGAGGAGGCTGCCGACTCCACGACGGCAAGCGTCGACGATGGCCGGCCGCACAGTGACGAGGCGGGTGCACCTGCGGCAGCGGTGGAGGCGGCAGAGGCCCCAAAGGCGTCGGCGGCGGAGGAGGGCGGGCGGTTCGTGGCGGTGCGGGAGTACGTGGCGGCGGAGGAGGGCGAGCTGGGCCTGCAGCCGGGCTACGAGGTGCAGCACGTCGACGGCGGACCCGACGACCAGTGGTGGATCGGGGTGCTCATCCACCCGGCCTCCGCCGACGAGGCCTCGCGCCCCATGGGCATCTTCCCCAGCGCCGCCGTCGTCCCCAAGGGCGCACCAACAACCCTTTGTTGAAGAATTCTTCAAGTCGACTTCAAACCCAAATGAAACCAACTGTGTGTAAATTCGACCACAGAGCACCGTCACTCGATGTAGGTGCCGATGAAGTGGAGAAATCGAGAGACGTAGAGGGTGGGCGGACACACGGAGATGGCCTGCTTGTCGTGCACCACCGACTTGAGGTTGTGCTCCAGCTGCTTGCGCATGTTGTACGGCTGCAGTATGTCGATCACCGCGCTGTGTGTGTATATGGGTCGATTGGTGTTAACAACAACAACAACAAACAACAACAAACAACAAACAACAACAACAACAACAACAACAACAACAACAACAACAACAACAACAACAACAACAACAACAACAACAACAACAACGGATTATGGACATGATGGGAGTGGCATTTGATGCGGGAGGGAGGGGGCACCAGTAGTAGATGGCGCGGAGGGCCTCGCGTTGGTCGTTGGAGGACCAGATGCCGCCGTCTTCGGCGTGGAGCACGTCCGCGCCGAGCGGTCCGCGGGGTCGCTTGTGCTCCTCCGAGACGTCCACGAAGTGCACCCCGAGCAGCAGCGAGTAGTCGATGATACCGAACCTCTCCAGGAACTACACGCACGCATGACGCGTGAGACGACACACGCCCGCCAATGTATACAAACACACTTGCGCGTGCGTGCAGAGAGGGTGTTGAATACCTCGGCGTCGTAGGTGAGGATGTGCAGGAAGCGTTTCTTGCGCTCCCGGCCGAGCTTGATGCGGAAGCGATCCACCAGATCGAGGTCCTTGAGCATCAGGCTCGCCACCGGCGTGTCCAATTTACACGAAAACTGCAAACAGCGATATTTAGAAATGTGTCATGCTGCGTGCGTGAGTGCGTGCGTGTTGCGTGCGTGCGTGGGTGTTGCGTGTTGCGTGTTGCGTGTGTTGGCGTGAAGGATCGGGCATACCAGCGTTTTACGTCCGAGAGTGGAGCCCTTGAGGTCGTATCGCTCGTCGATGCGCTCCGCGGTACCAAATGCGTTCGTCATCACCAATATCGTCGCCTATACGTTGTGTGCGCATCCCGCATCAGGCAGCACACGTGCTGAGAAAACACGCATCCTGCCCAGCTCCCATATGCACAGGGTGGAGAGCGAGAGCGAGAGCGAGGGAGGGAGCACCTGCTCGGTGGCCTGGATTCTGTACATGCCCACGAAGCGCACGAGGAACGACTTCTCCCTGCGAGGCGCGCCACGCACACAACACGTTGGATGAGGGCACCACCACGTGGGGGGGGGCTCTCATCTGAGCCAAAGGCCGAACGATGCGGCGGAGAGAGGTACGTGGGGTGGGTGGTGTGCTCGTAGTAGGCGAGGAGGATCTTGCGGAGGTACTTGGACTCGGTGACGCTGATGGTCTTGATCACCAGCCGCTCGTCGCCGCTCACGAACAGGAAGCTCCCGCTCTTGCCCTGGAAGCCCAGCTCCTGGACCTCCCCGCACAGCGCGCTCTTCACCCACACACGCATTCGCGAACAGTCGGTCGACACGAAACCACACTAGCCGCCCCCCCAATCGTGTGTGTGGCTTGGAGAGGGGGCGGCACACACCAGGTACGCGTCGTCCGAAATGCCGAGGTGCTTGCGCAACGACCTAAATATTTTGGGCGCTGCGGTGCGATTGAGATGCAATACGCGCGGCGAGCGATCAGAACGAAAAAGGACGGCGTCGTGTACCGTATTGGCGGAAGGAAAAGGAGTCGTTGTGGGAGCGGAGGGCGAGCGTGTGCTTTTCCTGGGCCTGCGCGGGCGTGAACAGATCGGCCGATCCGCTCGACCCGCCGCGCCGCCGCGCGTCGTCGATGGCCGCACGGAGCCCCACCTGCACCTTGGCCCACAGCGCCTGCCCGGCCTCCTGCGGCTTGGCCTGCTCCGGACCCTGCCCCTGCCGCTCCTCCGCACGCGCCTGTTGGCAATGAGCGTTACCAGAGCCGTTACCATGATCACCCTGATTGGGGACGACGACACGACACACGACACACGCAACACGACACACACGACACACACGAGATACACGGCACACACAACACTCCAACGTACGGCGGTGGAGGGCGAGGTTGTTCGTGCGGTCGCTGCCGATGCCGATGCCGATGCTGGCGGCGGGGAGGGTGACGTCGGTGGCGCAGTTCGCGGAGGTCGTGGTGGCGCGTGGTACGACGCAGAGGGCGAAGAGAAAGAGGAGGAGGAAGAAGGCGACGATGATGATGACGACGACGATGACGCGGAAGAGACGAGGGAGGGGTTGCGGTTGCGAGTCCATCCGGACGGGGCACGCGCCGACACGGTCGCGGTGGGGGCAGCCCGCGCGGGGCGCATGGTCGCGTAGGTGGCCACCGGAGGCCACCTCGAGGCCACCTTCCCACCGCCCCCGCTCGCGGGCTTGGCGGCGGCGGCGGTGGTCGTCGTGGATACCGACGACGACGAGGAGGAAACGAACGATGTCGACGATGATGCCGTCGCCTCTTCCCGCACGTTGCCCGCCGAATGCGTACGCTTCAGCTGCCGACCGGCTCCGTTTGGTCTGGTGGGTGTGTGTGCGGCGTGTGCGATGATAAGTGCCAAAAAGAAGAAGAAGAAGAAGAGCCGCGTAGGGTGTGCGAGGTACGGCCACAGGAGTGCCCCCGACGGGGAGGAGGACGACGAGGGTGGTCCCACGTGGCCACGGCCCGACGACGAGGACGAGGACGAGGCGTAGGAGGAGGCCACCGGGCTGAGCTGCCGCCCGCGGGGGCCTACCGGCGGGCGCGAGGCCGGCGAGTGCGTGGCGCCGTTGCTATGGACCACGACGCCACAAACCACAAGAACGCCCCCCCCCAAACAAGTGAGGCGGTGGTAAAGAGAGAAGACGGCGACGGAAGAGTGGGGGAGGGGGTGTAAACCTGCAACTCGCGGCGCTGCTGGTGCTGCTGGTGGTGGTGGTGGCGCTCCGGGCGTCGGGGCCGCCGGCGGTCGAAGCAGGAGTCGACTTGCCGGCGCTGCGCAGGCGCACCTCCGCCCACCAGCCCCCACCCGGCGACGGCGACGACGAGGTGGGCGTCGGTGGACCCAGTGTGGGACCACCGGAGGCCGATAGAGGCGTGCCGCACGACGTGCAGTACTTGCTGTGGGCGGGACACGGCGCCCCGCAACCCCCGCAGTAGCGCGTACCGCCACCAACGCGTGGCGCCTCCATCTTTCTTCTCTTTTATTTTGCCGTCCCACTTATTTATTTTCTTAATTATCATAATCCAAAATATAAAGCGAAAAATAACTTGAGGAGCTTTTCCGCTGCTACTTCCGCATCCTCCTCTTCCTCGTGCTTTCGCGTCATGCCTCTCATCTACGGTACACCCTCTCCCCCCCAACTTGCCCAACGTTCACGTAAAACAACAACGCGTGTTTCCCGACTCTGCGGCCATTGATTCTATGCTGACCTCGCTGCCCCCCCCCTCTCCCTCTGCGTCACCGGTGTCGTGGGGTCCCAACAGGACTTGTGGCGTACGGCCGCACGGTGCTGGCTGAGTACTCCCCCAACACTGGTCCCCCCCGCCAACCAAATGCTGTTTTATTTTCTTTTTTTCAATGTTTTCCCTCTTCCGGCTGTTAACAGCGCGTGTACGTGTGCGTGTGCGTGTGCGTGTCGTGCACAGGCAACTACCTGGACATTGCGCGCCAGCTGCTGCGGGAGGTGCCCCTCCACGCGCACAAGAAGAGCTATGCCGCCAAGAAGTACCCCACCCCACCCCACCCCACCCATCACCACGACGTGGCGCCTGGTCGTGGATTCCTCTGCGAGAGAGAGAGAGATAGCAGCTTCCTCATCGCCTTTTTACTCGTGTGTGTGTGTGTGTGTGTGCGTGTGTGTGTTGTCACCTGTAACGTGTCGTGTGCCTTGTGCCTCTCCAGCATGGTCTTCCACTACATGGTCGACGACAACGGCCTCATCTTCATGTACGGCCTCTCGCTCCTTCTCTCTGTGCCGTGGGGTGCCGTGATAGGTGATGTGGTGATGGTGTGGTGTGTGGGGTGGGAACGCCACCTTCGAAGCTCACCGCGGCTTTCGGGGGGGAGGGCAGGTGCATGGCGGACGCCAACGCGGGGCATCGGGTGCCCTTCCTATTCCTGGACGACGTGCGCACCAAGTTTCTCACCCAGTTCGGCCGCGCCTATCAAAACGCGCGGGAGAACGGCCTCGACGACGCCTTCAGCCGCACCATCCGCGAGCAAATGGTACGACACACACGACACACACGACACACACACACACGGGTCCGTGCCTGGCAACCACCACCACCACCACCACCACCACCACCACCACCACCAGCAGCAGCAGCAGCAGCGCGAGGTCGTGTTCTGACGCGTTGGTGTGCGGACATAGAATTATTACAACACGTCGCCCGACGCGGACAAGGTCAAGCGAGTCAAGGACGAGATCAACCAGGTGAAGGACATCATGATCCAAAACATCGACAGAGTGCTCGAGCGTGGAGACAAGATCGAGGTCCTCGTCGAGGAGACCGACAAGTGCGCCAACTCTCTCTCTCTCTCTCTCTACCTCTCTCGCTATGAATGGATCACCTCGTTGCTCAATTCGCGGTGGATGTTGTTTGTTGTGTCCCCGCGCAGGCTTCAGACGCGGTCGTACGCCTTCCAGACGAAGAGCGCCCAGCTGAAGCGATCGCTGTGGTGGAAGAACACCAAGCTGTGGTGCTGCATCCTCGGCATCTTCCTCCTCATCGTGGCCGTCATCGTGGTCATCCTCCTCATCTACTTCGGTGTCGTCAAGAAGTCGTTCTGAGCAGCCTCACTCATCAGCAAACACGCAAATACACCACCACCCCCTCTCGAGAGGGCTTCACCGCGAGCAATGTTTTAGTGGTGTTCAGGTGTGTGTGTGTTGTATGTGGTGTTGTGTTGTTTACAGGGTGACCGAGTACTGGGACTTGTCGCACATGGCGTGGAGGAGCGTCTGCAGCTGCGCGACCATGGGCACGGGTCCGTTGGTGGCTCCGACGCCTGCAGCTCCCGGCTGTCCCGCCGACGAGCCCGAGCCCGAGCCCGAGCCCGGCGCCGACGACGACGCCGAAGCAGATGACATCCCCGAGCCGTGGGACGCGAGCGCGTCGGGAGACGGGGCCGGCGCGGGCAGGAGGGCGGCGCGCGAGATGTTGGCGCGCATGTCGAGCAGCTCGGCTTCGAGGAGGGCCAGCACGGCGGCCCATCTGGGCTCGAACCACCGCACCACCCATTCCCGACACCACCGGTGGTCGCTCCCCTCCACCGCCGACCCGCCGTGCGGCTGCTGCTGCTGGTGCTGCGGGGAGAGTGGTGGCGCGCCGGCGGGCGTGGACTGCCAGGCCATCGACACCACGACCTCGCCGCGCGAGTCCGTGCAGAGGAAGCGCCGCTCGGGCGTCTCCCGGCCGTGCTTGTCCACCAGCGGGTAGGGCGACAGCGCCATCGTCAGTCCGATCCGGGTGTCCTGTCGCACGCATGGTAAGCATGAGGGGTTGATCGTTGGTCGTGGGTCGTTGTTGTGTATATATAGTACGTGTACCTGCACCGTCTTGGGCCGCTCGTCATCCTCGCTCTCGAAGGTGCCCAGCACCTCCTCGCGCAGGTACCGCACGTACCACCAGCTGGGACTCCCCTCCACCAGCCGCACCTCCTCGTCCTCGCCCGACCTGCGCGTTGGATTGGCGCACGGCACGCCGGTCAGTTCCCGCCAAAATGGCAATGAGGGGCCGCGGGCGCGCCGTACGAGGACTTGCCGCAGGTGGCGAGGAAGCTGCCGTCGAAGGCGCGCAAGCACACTCGCTGGGTGTCCTGCGGGTGGCGCTCGATCCACCACGGGTCGTACACGTAGGACGCCGTAAAGGCCACCGCTCGCGCCTCCCGCGACGCCCCGCCTTCAACCAACGAACCAACCAACCACCCAGCCAGCGCCGCATCATCGAAATGAGCACACACACACCCACACACATACACACACATGAAGGCATGCCATGATGTGCTGTGCTGTGATGTGATTTATGGAAGCCACAGGACACCTACCGGAGGAGGCCTTCTTGTCGAGGGTGGTGTCGTTCTCCCGGGGTATGGCACGCAGGTACTTCCGTGCTTGGCACCTCGTATGTACACTCTGCCAGAGTGAGACACGACACACACACACACACACACACACACAACGTTGGCGTCAGTCAGGGGCCAATGCGAAGGGTTCTCTGGTGTCGTCGTGTGGCGTACCGGTTGGCGTTGGCCAGTTTAAGGCCCCACTCGGCCTTGGTGGGCTGCGCTGCTCCGGCCACCACCTTTTTGCTGTGCACGTGGAGCCTGATGACGACGATGACGACGTTGCGCCAGCAGCACACGACATAGGGACCACAGACGCGTTAGACAACGTTTCCGGCCTCAGACGCAGATCTTTTGAAAGCGGAGGGGGCACTCACCACTTGTTGTTAAGGAGCGACTTGAGGTAGAAGCTGTCGGGTGCCGCCGGTACTTCCTCGAACTCCCACTTGGCCGCGTCTGACAGCCTGGCGACACACACACGCCACACACATACATTGGGGGGGGGATGGTGAATGCCGGAGCAGCATGTTGGACAACACAAGGCAAAGGTGGCAGCACCTGCACGAGGTGGCCGACGTGGCCCCCTTCTGGTCGACCAGGCTGAGAAGCTTGCCATAGACGGAGCGCAGGATGATCTGCGCCGATCCAGCCCCTCCGCTCCTGCTGGCCATATACGTGCGTGCGTGCATACGTGGACGGTGGTGGCATCGGCGTTGGTCAGTACATCGCTCCACCGTGGACGTGAGCGACTCATCGCATGAGGCGGGCGAGTAGCTGGGACGTACCCGGGCGTGGAGGGTTCGGCCTTGCGGCCCTGGTAGGCGTCCACCATCCACACGGCCTCTCGACACAGCGTCGCGCTGGCGTACATAACGCACGTGTGCGTTGTTTAGATGACATGGGAGGGGAAGGGGCACAAGAGAGAGAGAGAGAGCTTGCTGGGGTGAATGGTGGTGTTGTGGGTACCTGGAGTAGAGGGACCCGTCGAGGGCGGCGCAGAGGTACTTGGTGGTGCCGGGGGCCACGAGGAAGGTCTCCTTGCCCAGCCAGTAGGCGACGGTGCCGCGCTTGCGCTCCTCGGCCTTCATGGCGTCGAGCGTCATGGCCGGGGGCGCCGCCAACGCCGGGTAGGAGCGGGCCGAGGCGAACAGGGACTGGTGGGCGAACTTGAGGGCGAACAGGGACCCATCGTCGCTCCGCTCCAGCGGGGGCGGCAGCTCTGCCTGCGGCCGGCCGGACCTCAGCACCGACATGTCCGACGGCCGCCGGCGGAAGTTCATGGCCCCGCTGACCTGCGCCGCGTCGCCACCACCACCACCTGCGCCGCCGGCGTCGTCCGGGTCGGCCCTGACGGAGCCGGACTCGCTGTTGTTGTCCAGCTCGCGCGGACGGGCGGCGGGGGTGACGAGGGAGGCCTTTCGGTGGAAGGGCAGCGCGGGCTTGCGCGTCCGCTTGAGCTCCCCCGGATCGGCGTCGTCGGCGCCCCCCTCGCCGCTGGGCGCGCCCTCTCTCTGCTCGGCGGGCGGCGACGTGGCGGGCCGGCCGGTCTCCTCCTCCTGCGATTCCAGCATGGCGGCGGCGGCGGCGGCGTCGGCCACCGGCTGGTGCAGGATGGTGATGTCGGGCTCCTCGGGCTTGGAGCGGGAGGAGCTGCGGGTGAAGGGGCGGAAGATCTCGGCCTTCTTGCGGGCGCGGCCCTCCTTGATCTCCTTGGAGGTGATCAGGGGCGACGACCGCCCCTTCTTGATGCCTCTGCTGCTGCTGCCGCCGCCGCCCTCCTTCCCTTCTGCGCTCTCCGCAGCTGATGACTCGCCGCTGCCGCCTCCGGACGAGGCGCACTCGAGGCTGCTCGAGAACCGCCGCTGCCGCCGCCGCTGCTGCTGAGGGGATACGGCGGAGGTGGCGACGACCGGCCCGCGCCGGGCGAGTAGAGCGTCGGGTAGTTGTGGGCGTTGTCGCAAGCCGCGGCGTCGGCAGCAGCAGGGCCTTCCTCGGCCTTGGCCTTGGCCTTCTTGTCGCCCTTGGAGGACTTCTTCTTTTTCTTCTTCTTCTCCTTGTCCTTGCTGTCCTTGAGCTCCTTGACCTTTTTGGACTTGCTCCCCTTCCGCTTGCCCGCGTTCTCCTCGGTCTCGTCGGCGAGGTGGTGGCTGCCGCCGCTGCCGGTCGTCGTCGTCGTCGTCGTCGTGGTGGTGGTGGCGCTGCCCGCGGGACCGCTCTCGGTCGGCAGCGGGGCATCGCCAGCCGGGTCGGTGTCGTACCCGAAGAGCGAGTTGACTTCGGTGCGGATCTGCACCTCCTCGGCGGGCTGTCGTGGCACTGGGGTCGGCGCTGCCTGCTCCACCACGATCGTGACGGGCGCGGTAGGCGGCGACACGGACTGGGTGGCGGCGGCAGCTGCTGCTCGCACCCGCAGGGTCCTGTGCGCGCGCCTGTCTCGGGCCTTGCCCTCGTCGGCAGACGGCAAGCGGCCCTGGCTGCCGCCGTTGCCGCCGCCGGTGGTGTACTTGCCCCGCTGCATGCGCTCCTCGACGATGCGTAGGCTGTTGATGCGGATGATGTGGGAGATCACGATGCCCACGCGCCCCGCCTTGACGTAGTTGAACAGGTGGCAGTTCTTGCGGACGTGGTAGAGCACCGACAGGTGGCCCTCCAGCAGCTGCATGACGTCGCTCTCGAACTGGTGCCACAGCTTCTGCGGCGATCGGATGAGCACCTCCTGGATGAGGTCCCATGCGCGCTCCCAGCTTTTCTACTCGTGCCATTGGCACCACGTGTCGTGACACGAGTGAGCTGCATCAGGAAACACCAGGTTGGCGCATGACGATGCATGACGAGGGGTGGTACCTTGCGCTCGTTGGGCGGGGGCGTGGTGGTGACGAGGTCGGAGTGGAGGGCGATCGACCACTCGCAGTGGGCGTTGGACATCTCGCACATGACCTTGAAGAGCATGCTGCGCACCTGCTCCTGCTGCTTGGACCGCAGCTGCTTGAAGTTCATCGTCTGCTGCTTCTTCTGGAGGATGTTGAGGGCCTGCTCGTAGTGCCGCGTCGACAGCTCGAACCACGACCGGCGCATCTGCCCCGCGTCGACGCTCATGTTGACGTTGATGTCGGAGAACTGCTGGCTGTGGTTGAGATTCTTCCAGTAGACCGCCAAGAAGTTCTCCACCTTGGCCAAGTGCGCCAGCGTTTGCACCGAGTCTGTGTGTGTCGTGTTGCGTGTCGTGCGTATCGTTAGCGCACACAATGGCCTCAGAAGGAGCGTTACAGACAGCGGAGCACTCTCATCGAATGGAGATGTAATCCGTTACCGGTGATGCTGCGGAGGGCAAACTCAAACTTCTCGCGGGCGAAGATGAGGAGCAGCTCGCACTTCTTGACCTCCTCGTCGGTGAGAAAGATCTTCTCTTCGATGTGCTGCGCCGCTTTCAGCCACAGGGTCATCCCTTCGCACGAGGCCACCAGGTGCATGTGCTTGACGTGCACCGCCAAATCCAGCAGGTGCGGGTCTGTGGAGTTGCCCGCCGCGCATGCATAAGCACTCACATCAAACTAAACGCACAGCAGCAGCAGCAAAACAACAATGACAGAAACAAGCCGTACCAAGGAACTCGAATTTGTTGGGTTGACCGGCGCGGCTGTGGGCATTCAACTCCTCGAAGATGGCCGGCTGGTTGGCCATCACGATGCCCATCATGTCGCACACGCGCTTGAAGAACAGACCTGCCAAGAAAAAGCAACGATTCGTCACGTGCGCTTTCCATTGGGGACGCTGGTGGCCACACACACGCACACACACACACACACACACAACCGCACACACTCACACACACACACCTTGGTAGAGGATGGGCTTGTTGCGATTGTTGGATTCCCATTCGTCCGGGGAGAGCGCCTTGAGCCCGAACTTGGCTCGAATGGAGCACTTCATTGGCAGGGGATCGTCCAAGATACTGTTCAGTTCCTTGGGAACGGCAGCCTGGCCGTTTTTGGTGACATCTTGTATGCGCATATGTATATGGATATATGGATATATATGTAATACCAGCACAAGTGCATCAGGAAATCGATCGCCCTGAGCACACGCGCCTTGCACGCAAAGGAGGAGCGAGAGATGGGCCTCGCGTACCGAGTGCCTCGGAGCTCAGCCACTGGGTGAAGATCACGCCCTTGCTGTGGCTCTTGGGGTCGAGCATGTTGGTGTGGGGACTGCCGACAGGCAGGGAGGTCGTGGCCGGGGACGGCTCGTTCTTGAGGCCCAGGCACTGGTGGTAGATGTAGTACTCCACATTCCGCCCCTCGGCCGAGTTGGGCTGCTGCCCGGCTGCGAGAGGCAGGGCAAGTGAGAAGAGAGAGAGAGAGAGAGCGTTGGAGTGAGCGGCGGACGCAGCGGAGGAGCTGTGCGCAGGCATACCCTCGCCATCGGACTTGACGGGGGCAGATGTGGGGTCGAGGGTGGGCGGGACGACAGAGGTCCAAAATCGGGTGGAGGCGGCCGCTTGGCCGCTGAAGAGGTTGAACAGATTCAACACCAGTTGCCTGTGTGCGACGGTGGTGGTGGTTGTGTGTGAGTGTCGGTGTAGGCACAACATAGACGTAATGTACTGTTGTGCGTGTCTCTGCTTTCACGTGCCTCCACGGGCGTCACACACAGCGAGCGTGGGGAGCCGAGAGGGGTGTGTGTGTGTTGTGTACCGGTAGGGTTCGCTGGAGGGCACCTTAAGCTGCTTCATCTTTTCGCGGAGGAGGGCGCGGATCATGTTCTTGGCCACCCGCGCGGCCATCTGATGGTACCCCCCGCCCAAAGCACGCGATGAGGCCAAAACGTTCGAGTGTGAGGGGGGGGAGGGCCGCGCGGCGGTTCGTACCTCGGTGAACATGAGGGACGAGTAGACGGTGTCGATGTGGCCCATGAGGTGGAGGTCGTACTGCTTGGCCGTTACGAGGAATCGGCTGCGCAGTGCGCCCAGGAAGCGCATGTTCACGCCACAGGTGTGCATTCGGTGCAGGATGTGCTGCAGGTGCGTGTGCAGGACCTGCACGGTCTCCGTCTCGTTGAGCGCATCGTCCTTCAGCTTGAGGCACCGGAACACGATCTCGAGGGCCAGATCGGGGATGATCCCCTCGATGAGCCTCGTGGTCGCAGCCCGCACCTCGTCGTTGTGCTCCTTGGCCTGTGCACACATGCAACAAGCGCCCGAAAGGTGAGTCTCCAGGTATGACAGATTGGGGGGGGGCGGATACCAGCGGGTCCCCCTTCAGCCAAAGTGAGAAGGCATCGCTGCAGAGCGGCTTCTGGTAGGACGACACCAGCTCTGGGAAATGGACGATTGGGTACGGACGGGAGAAATAAAAACCATTGAATGCGCGGACAACGAACGGTGGTGGTGGTGGTGTGTGTGTACCAGGGCGCAGCATCTTGTAGAACAGGGCGCGGCTGGCCATGGGGTTGGTGGGGAAGAGCGCTTGTGTCTGCTGGATGCTCTCAGGCGGGTAGAGGCGCGAGAAGTCCAGTAGGTACAGCTTCCCGTCAGCTCCCCAATGACCCTCGATGTCTGTTGGAGGGAGGGATTGGTCGGTTGGCCGGGGGGGGAGGAACTCTCTCGTTTTCACCGGAGAGGCGCGTACCTCCGGGTCCGTAGAGTATCTTCTTTTTGACCCGATGGCCCTTGAGATTAAGGCGGGTGAAGATCGCTGTGCGGGGAGGCGGAAGAAGGCGCTCCGGTGAGTGAGACGGAACGAAACGCGGGAGCGGGAGCAGGGGGGAGGCGTAAGTACCCTTGAGCTTTCTGTTAAAGGCGGGGTAGTCCGAGTGCACGGTGAGGCCAGCGTCATGAGAGCCGTAGCAAATGGTCTTGCGAGACACGGGCAGCACGGAGACCGCCAAAAGACGGAATCCCCGATAGTCCACCAACGTTTCTGTACACGTTTGGCAACGCCGGCTGAGTTGTGAGTGTTGCACATGCCCTCTTTCGTCGTTCCGCCACTCATGGCGCTGCGCGACGTACCCAGCGGAAGGAATATGCCCTCCTCTATCGCGCCCGAATCCTCCAGCCGCGCCAGCGAGCGAAGCTCGTGCCCTGAGTCGGGCGCGATATAAAGGCATTAGCCACGACCCACGACCGCGCGAGAATGTCCTGAAGGAGGCTCGATGTTCATCGCACCTGCTGCCTTCATGGCGGATGCGTCATCCGGGAAGTCGCCGCCGTACATCCAAAGCCCCGGCATCACATCTGTGTCGAGGGCATACTTGAAGAGGATGCTCTGGACGATAAACTTCTCCCCTCCCGCAATGCCACCTGGGCGGTGCAAAAACGAGGGGTCACTCACCATGCCCGACCTTGCGATCACTCTCACTTGCAGGCCAGGTCCAGCAGTGTGTGCGTGCGTGCGTGCGTGCGTGCGTGCGGTGTGTCTGGTATGTGTCTGGTGTGTCGTGCGTGTCGTGGTGTCTGTGTCGTGTAGGCGGCGCACCAATGTCCAGGGGCTTGATGGTTTTGAACTCGACCGGCACAAACCGCTCGCTGATGATGATGCGGCCGTACACTTCAGCGGCATGCTGAAAGTCGTGGGCCAGGTAGGCCAGCTGCTGGTACTTGCTTTCCGTGTCCGGGAGTCGCACCAACTGCTGGAATCTAAGAGGCAAAACGATAAAATAAATAGAGAGCCACACGAAAAAGGTCGCATAGCGATGAGGAGGAGCAACGACCTGTCTGCCCGAAGCCAGATTGAAACGCGCATGGATAAGGATAAATAGTAATTTTTTTAAGGTCAAAAAAAATCAAGGGGGCGGGCGTGGTCTTTACCTCGCGTTCCAGATGCTGTCTTGTACAGGTCCAATACCCTCGGCCGGACGCTGCGGCTGGTGAGCCTCGTCGTCCGAGTCGGACCAGTCGGTGTCGTCATCTTCATCGCTGCTCGAACTGGCGGCTGTGTTGTCATCGTCGCTCCCCGTATCGGGCCGGGGCCGAATCTCCCCAATGCGGCTGTTGGAGATGTAGTAGGCCCCAACGGGGCGATCCTCGGGTGCGGGCTGCTCGGGGGGATCGAAGGAAAGATAGCCCACGCTCTCCACCACCGCTTCTCCATCCTCCATCGTCTTCATATCTTCGTAGAGCATGACATCTTCCCGGCGTACTGCCATACCACCACTACACCACGCACTGAACCGGCCTTGCCTTCAAGGAAGGATAGGAGGCGCGTACAGGCAGGCCACTTGGTCCCAGGCAGTGCGAACTTGAGTTTGTTGTAGTTCTTCTTTTGTGAGCGACCTTGGTCTTTTCTTTCCAGAGCATCGGGGGGTAGTGCGGGAAGGGATATTCTATAAAAATACCAAATTAGTAAAATTAGTAAATTAGTACGGAAAACTACAGTTGACTTGGAGTGGGATCCGTGGCCTCTACGACGAGCCGGCTGGGAGCAACACCCAGGCGATTTTGGCGAGGCCGACCTCCCCCACCACGCACACCTTCGGCGTCCTGTTCCGCAGGTTCCCCCTTGCGCCCTTTTACAGGGCGAGCGATAAAAAGACAAAAGATAAATAAGATTGGGCCAAACACGCCGCAGGGGGGCCGAGAGCGCCGTTGCAGGAGGGACTTTGCTGCCGCTGCCGGCTGCTGAGCGTAAGGCGTCTCTACGCCTTGCATGCGCCAAACGAATTTGAAGGGACGTGTGGCCGGCGGCTGCGCGGTGATGGCGCCGCAGGTGGCCCTGGTCTTCGCCTACCTTCGGAACCACCTGAAGGGCTTCATGAAGTATGTCGTGGTCATCTACATGCTCGTCATCTTCACGTGTTACGTCTCTCCATCACCACCAAGCTTTCCGTTCTTGTTTTCCTCTCTTTTTGACTGACGCTTTTCGCTCTTTTTTATTTGTTTTTTCGCCGCGGGCATATTGTTGGTGTTTTGGTTGTCATCAGCGACTTGAGCGCGCCAGGAACGCCTTCGTCAGCGAGGTACCCGAGAACGCCGTTCTTGGGCCTGCCCCTGTACTACGCGGCGCAGCTGATCATCGCCTCCAACATGTTATGAAGAAGAACAAGGTTAATAGTGCTCCCTGTGCCAAATGGCAGTGGCAGCAGTCCCCCTCACCTCCTTCTCCTCCTTCACCAGCTTCCTCTGTGTAGTTGGTAGACATACTGTCCTCTTCTTCAAACACAGCTTTTATTTGTATTTAGCACACACACATTTCACTGGACAAGGCCATTACTTTTTATTGGGCCATATGGCTCAGGAAGAGGCCTTCCGCCTCAGTGTGTTTACCAGCGCGGTCGGGGGCGGCACCCGCACATACACATAGGCTGGTAGGAGAGTGGTGCAGCAGAAAGTGCACTGGAGAACTTGCAGCAGAGATCCCAGCCAGGCAGGCAGGGAAGGAAGAGATGGAGAGATGTGCAGCAACAATAGAAGTCATAGCCACAACAAGAGTGTGCAGGAGTGTAAGGATCCCAGTGTCTGGTGAAGGTGTTGTAGAAGTTGAGGATGCATGAGAACTGCAGATCAGGTGGAGAGAGGGAATAGGTTGGTTGAAGTTCACTGATGATGGAGGAGCCAATGCTCCAGATGATGGCCTCATGTGCAACATTTAAGCTCATGGTTGCTTGCTGCAGATGTGAAGCCAGCACAGTGCACTCCCAGCAGAGGGCTGCAATGAGAGATTCAGGGGGTTCCAGTGGTAGGGGTGGAGGTGGGGGAAGGCCACAACAGTCAGGCACAACACAACCTGCCAGCCAGTTTGATTGCTGGCGCTTCTTCTGTTTGCTAAGGTTGTAGAAGGACATGTGGTTGTGTTGAGAGCAAGAAAGAGTGTAAAGAAAGGGTGAGAGAGAAAGGGTCTGTTTTTTCCATTGGGCAAAGAAATCAGCAAGTGGCCCACCACCCTGAAACTGGCGCACAGGTACTCTTCATCCACATTTTGTCTGAAATCTTGTTCCACCCAAGGTGTCACAGTTCCAACAGCCTGACCATCATTGTCAATGTAGGATCCAACAACAAAAAGCCATCCTGGTATCCAACAGGGCAGCCTCCACATTGGGTCTCATAGCATTGCATCACTAAATCATCACCAATGTCAAGAGGCCACCATTTCTGTTGAAAAGATTCACCAAAGTGAAGCAGTTTCTTTATGAAGGAAATGACAGCCTCCTTCAAGTGAGCATGGATGATGTGTATGCAGCCCTTGTAACCAACTTCATCAACACAGACCTTCTTGGTGTGGAAGCCTGGCGTGGAATCGCCCTCCTTCATGTGCTGGGATGCCCTCCCACACACCACTTCCTCATCCTTGTGGTCTTGCACATCCCACCCACCCCTGATGATGATGTGCACTTCTGGTTTGCTGACCACAGCATGCTGGGCAAGGAACAGCCACCTGACCACCCCCTTGATTGCAACACTGTGAACTTTGTAGAAGCAGAATTCGCCTATCAGCCACCTGGCTACTACACTCTGCTTGTAATCAACCTGGAACAGTCTCGATCCATTGTCACCTGGCTTCCTCAACCAGTCTCTGGACTGTAAGAAGCAATAAAATACACTTGTCCACCCAAAAAAAATGTGTTTTTTTCATTGTCTAGATGTTGTCTGTGAGTGTGTTGCCAACAGACATGGACCTGGGATGTAGTCTTTGGACTTTGTCATTTGCTCCAACAAACAACACATCATATCTTCTCTCACACCTCCCTCATACTCTCCAACAGGTTATGGGCCCTGTTGTGTTGTGAAGCCACAGCAACCCACCCCAACCAGGGTACTAACACCCCCAGCACAGGGAACTGCCCCAAGAGGAAGGAGTGGTGCATGTGCAGCAACAGCAACGCCAATGTCACCACCACGTCCACCACCACTGGACATGTTCTATACGTGCTGGACCTCACAAAGAACCTCATCTCCACCAGCTGTCTAGTCCAGCTCAGGTGCACCATCTGCCTTGACTGATCTGGCGCTGCCATCCAGCACCTGCTACAGTCATTCCCTCCCCTGCTGGTGTGGTTTGCCAGCAACATGCTCATCATCAATCTACTACCCCTGGCCCACACTCAGCAGGCCCTCATTGCAAGCACACCATGCCCCACAACCTACAACCACCTGTGCATGGGCCACATTGGTTTCAACCACCTCAAGTTTGCTGCCTCCAGGGCCTCCATGCCATCACACCCAGCTCCAAGCTCTTGCCACAACATCCAGGCTCTCCTACACACATCCAGCATTGAATATGTCCCATCACCACCATACACACCTCAGTACAACAGCATAGCAGAGTGGTTCAACCACTCTAAGATGGCCAGGGCCATGCTCTTCTCATCCAGGCTACCCCACCTTCTCAGCCAAGGCCATTGCCACAGTGGTCCATGTCCACAATTGGTTGCCTACATGTGCCAACAACAACCACTCCCCTCACAAGATGCTACACAGCAATGTGCCCACCCTCAGTCACCTTCACCCATTCAGCACACATGCCTACCTGCTACTCCCCCACCACAAGTGCAATAAGCTGGACCCACAAGGCATTGAGGCCCACTACCTTGGACCAACTCCTAGTGTTGTGCCAACCAGTGATGACCACAACAACATGGCTGCCAGCGCACCTGAACTGGCACACATGCCCCTCAATGATGACACAAGCCCTGGCATCAATCAGACCTTCAACTCATGTCACAACAAACTGTCCCCATTCACATGGAGGTGGACACCTCCATTACTGACATTCTCAGTGAGCTTGACTCTCCTCCATCCTCACCTCAGGACTCCTCTCCCCCTACATCACCCCATGTGCCAACCTCCAAGATGCCCCCATACACCGCGCCCCAGGCTGCCATGTTAAAGCAACACCAATGTGTGAGCCACACAACTTCCACAAAGCAATGGCATCACCTGACACTCACCTGTGGCTCCTGGCCATGCAGAAGCTCAAGTCCATTATTGACAGTGCAACATGGATCCTGGTTCCCCTACCAGACAGTCACCACGCCATCAGCACCTGCTGGACCTTCAAGGTCAAGCACCTTGCAAGTGGTGCCCTTGACTGCCCAAAGGCTCAGTTTATTGGGAAGGGATATTCATAGATCTACAGCATCAACTATGACAAAACCTACACTCTGGTCATCCAAATGGAAGTCCTACGCCTACTGCTCACCTACACTGTGCTTCATCAACTTGCTGTACACCTCATGGATGTCACTACAGTGTTCCTACACACCAACATCAACAAAGAGATATATGTCTGCCAACATGAAGGCTTTGTTGACACTGAACACCCCAACTGGGTCTGCAGGCTCAACAAAAGCCTGTACAGTCTGAAACAAGCTCCCCTCCTGTTCCTGTGGAACCACATGTGTCTACATTCAGTGCAAGGGGGGAACCTGGCAATCATCTCCATATATGTCAATGACTGCCTCATCATCACCAAACCTGCCATCAAGAATATCCTATCCAACAAGTTAACCATGAAGGACCTCAGCATTGCCATATCAATCCTCAGCATCAATATCAACTACAACCACATCAGCAGACTCATGCAACTCCACCAATATGGTCACATCAACAAGCTCCTGTAGACATTCAACATGAGTGACTGCAACCCAGCAACAACACCCATGGAGTCAGACTCACACTCAACAACAGTGAAATGCCAAGCAACAAGATACATACCACCAAATCATCAGCAAGCTGCTCTACATCACCATCACATTGAGACCAGACATTGCATACACTGTCAGCTACCTCTCCCACTTCGTGGCATCCTTCAACAACACACACTGGACTGCCACAAAACAGATCCTACACTACCTCAAGGGCAGCTGAGATCTGGCCATCACATACTGGCAACCAGACTCCATCTCTCCAACTGACTTCATCCTGATCAGCTTCTTCCTACTCACAGGAGGACGCATCATGTGGACCTTGAAGACACAGACCACCATTGCTCTCTCCTCCACTGAAGCCAAATTCAACTCAATCTCCAAAGCAACAAAGCAAGTGATCTACATTCACAAGTTCTTCATCAGCCTTGACATCAACCAGTCCAACCCAATCATCATTCACAACGACAACCAGAGCATGATCACAATTGTCAACCAGCAGCAGACCATGTTCCACTCAAGAATCAAACACTACAACATCAAACTGCATCATGTCTGTGACATGATCTCCAAAGGACTCATTGTCCTCAAGCACAAACCAACGACCATGATGCCAGCCAACATT
>NW_004457410.1:157347-176032 GCF_000313135.1 Acanthamoeba castellanii str. Neff
GCCGGACGCTGCGGCTGGTGAGCCTCGTCGTCCGAGTCGGACCAGTCGGTGTCGTCATCTTCATCGCTGCTCGAACTGGCGGCTGTGTTGTCATCGTCGCTCCCCGTATCGGGCCGGGGCCGAATCTCCCCAATGCGGCTGTTGGAGATGTAGTAGGCCCCAACGGGGCGATCCTCGGGTGCGGGCTGCTCGGGGGGATCGAAGGAAAGATAGCCCACGCTCTCCACCACCGCTTCTCCATCCTCCATCGTCTTCATATCTTCGTAGAGCATGACATCTTCCCGGCGTACTGCCATACCACCCTACACCACGCACTGAACCGGCCTTGCCTTCAAGGAAGGATAGGAGGCGCGTACAGGCAGGCCACTTGGTCCCACCCAGGCAGTGCGAACTTGAGTTTGTTGTAGTTCTTCTTTTTGTGAGCGACCTTGGTCTTTTCTTTCCAGAGCGTCGGGGGGGGGTAGTGCGGGAAGGGATATTCTAACTAAATACCAAATTAGTAAATTAGTACAGAAAACGACACACAGCGTGAACGGCTTGATGGTCGGAGGCCTCTGGAGGATTGAATGAAATTCGGCCCGGAGGCCTCTGGAGTTAACTTGGAAGAAATTTCCCTGATTACGGACTGGCAAATCTTGGTTCTGGCCCTCAAAAAATATTTTTGGCCCTCAAATCATTATTTGGATTTATTTGGCATTTTTCCTGCTGACGTGGCAACTGCGCTGCCCTAGAACCGTGGCGTTCACGCTGTGACAGTTGGCCACCAAGCGCTTTCCGTTCTTGTTTTCCCTCTCTTTTTGACTGACGCTTTTCGCTCTTTTTTATTTGTTTTTTTCGCCGCGGGCACATTGTTGTCATCGCCGTCGTCGTTGTTGGTTTTGGTTGTCATCAGCGACTTGAGCGCGGCCAGGAACGCCTTCGCCAGCGAGGACTTGCACATTAAGTTGTTGCCTCAGGAGTGGCCAGCATCCATGCTAGCAAACATGTCATGTGGGACATTGTTGTCTGGTCCTCACAATGGGGCATGAGACACATGACACACACCACACACCACGACGATGACAGAGACACACCTGTTGCCCGATCCATCAGCGATGGAGAGGCACTACCCGGCCCTCAAAGTCCCATGCACCCAACGGGTTCGGCATCCATGGTGCCGACCAACGCTCGGTCAGTGTCCATGGACATTGTGGTGCGTGCGTGTGTGTGGCGTGGTATGTGCGGTGTGTGCGGTGTGTGTTGCGTGTTGCGTCGTGTGCGGGGCCTCCTCAACGACGACTACCCACCAAGATGCGAAACCGGCATAACTCGACCGCGCTTGCTGCCTCGCCACCGAGCGGGAGATGCTTCATCTGCCTGCTTCTCCATGCCGACATGGAGGAGCTCGACTTCTCGCACCCCAACTGCCGTGAGCTCGTCAACGACGCCTTCCTGCGCCACTGTTCTTCCCGCACGCGCCCATCATCAAAGGTGCCTCACCGCACACGCGCGCTCGTGATCGGTCTTCGTTCTTTGTTCTTGCTAACCAGGCCACTGTCTGTGTGTGTCGCGTGTGTCGCGTGTGTCGTGTGTGTCGTGTGTGTCGTCTTTTGTGTGTGTCGTGTGCTCTGTGCCGTGCCGACACACCACAGAGGTGGACAGCTGGGACTAGATCACGTCGGCCGTTCTCTACCGATCGCCCCAGGGTTGCTCATCTCTTGCGCCTTTCTCTCGCCACCTGCTGGAACATCTCTTCGCAGCTCATCAAAGGTGCTCTTCTCTTCTCTTCTCTTCTCTCTTTCCGTGTGCGGCGAGTGTGGCTTGTGTGGTGCCACAAATTGGCGGTTGTGTGTGTGTGTGTGTGCCAAGTGCGTGCGTGTGTATATTGTTCACGTTATACGGATGTGCGCTTACACGTCGGTGGGGGTGGGGTGTAGCCTCAGGGTGGTGGGGTGGTGGTGGTGACCTCAGAGGTGGTTCAGCACAAAGGATACGAGGGCGATCTCCAGGTGCTTGCTCGCATGAGGCGTACGCACGCCATGCCTCTCGCTGGGGAACACCTGCAGCTGGTAGGGCTTGCCCGCTTTGCTGAGCTCGTCTATCAGCTTGGCCGTGTGGCTGTGCACCAACGAATGGGCAACGCGCGTTAGCGAAAGTTCGGTTGCTGCGCAGCATTGCGCGAACCACCAATTAATGGCGTGCGTACCAGAAGTGCACATTTTCGTCGATGAGGCCATGGATAATCAGCAGCCGGTTGTCCCTGCAGCCAAGCAAGATGGATTGCGCGTCAGCACACAACGCGGGAATCGAGGAAGACAGAACGATTCAGATGGGCCTAGCTAGAAGGTAGCGAGGGAGGGGAGGGGTACTCGTCAGGGAATCCCGAGACCATGTTGAGCACCGATCCCTTGGAGTAGCCTTCGGGGTTATGTTGCGGCGTATCCATGTAGCGCTCGGTGTATCCTGCCCAGCCACCGCCACACGCAGGGTCATCAAGAGCACAAAACAGAAGGAACGAAATGCAAGGGGGATGGGGTACGGAAGGAATTTTATAATATAAAACGTACCCGTGTCGTAGGCTTCCCACAGAGTTACAGGCCCGCCAGCAATTGCAACCTGATGAGGGCAAGTTTTGTGCCAATTGAGGCCGTGTGCAGAGGTGGAACCAACGCGCCCGCCCGCTGGGCAAGAGTACAGAGTACGTACCTTGAAAAAGTCGGGGCGTTGAGCAAGGAAGCATAGGCTGAGGTATCCACCATAAGACCAGCCCGTAACTCCAATGCGAGCGGGATCGATGAACTGCTCCGTTTTCATGAGGTGCTGCAGACCCAACACCTGCTCGACACGGCGACGACGACGAAGAAGAGGATTAGAGAGTAAAGGTCATACAGGTCACAGGGCGGGATGTGCGTGCCTGATCGTGAATTTCCACCGTGCCCATGCTGTTACGCAGGCGGCCTTCCCACGCTAGACCTCGCTTCCACGAGCCAGCACCGTCGATTATCACGCACGCCACTCCTTCAGACGCCAACAGCTGATTTGAATGGCGCAATCAGTGATATGTGTACTATCGGCCGTCATGGTACACGTAAACAGCTGCAGCTCTACCTGATAGCGCTTGAACTGAACGGTGAGCGTGTAGCTGTTCACGACCAACTGGACGTGGGGTCCGCCATAGACGTAGAGGAGCGTGGGGCACTTTTGGCCCTCGTGCTGCCCGCGAGGACGCCAGTACACACCGTACGCCTGCTCGCCTGTGAGGCGGTTAGCGTGTGCGAGGTGAAGCAAGGCAAGGACATTTAAATATATAAATAGAGAGAGAGAGAGAGAGAGCATAGTACCGAAGTGGTTGGTAAAGGAGAACAGCTCCGGAGGAGGAGCGGGGAAGATGGGGGCCTTGGTTGACTTGGGCACAGACAGGGACAGCAGCAGCTCCACCGAGGGTCCTCCCGACAGGTCTGGCGTCATTGCGATCGAGAGAGCTTTACGGTGAGTTTTCCCTCGGAGTAGGCAGTGCAATAGAATACTACGGCGGCGTACCGGCAGAAGCGGCATCATTCCAGGCGATGCGGTGAACCTTGGCTTCGTGCGGCGTCGAAAGGTTGGAGAAGGTGCTGACAAACTTGTCGCACGCTGGGCTGACGGCAACAGCCCCGTGATGGAAGCCTCCCGTGGTGAGCCTGTGAGGAAATGGAGAGGGGGATTTGTTGAATCGGACCTCCCATCAATCCGCCGCACATTGCAGGCAAGCTACCTGTGGATGTGCTCAGCCTTGGCTTGCTCGGCATACGAGGCAACGTACAGGTGCGTCTCCAAGGAGCTGTTCTTATTGGCCTGTGTCAAAGTAAGTAAGAGCCAATCGAAGGATAAGAAGTGAGATGCAAGTCTTCATTGGAGGGGGAGCAGTGACGTACGGTAAAATACACCAGGTGACGCTTTTCATCAACCTACCGACATGCACCTTCTGGTCAGCTCTGCCACAGGAGTGCAGGATTGGGTGTCGGGGAGGGGTGCCGTACAACAAGTTGCTGATCCTCCACCTGGAATTTCCCTGCGGTAATGGCTCGCGGCTGGAAAACCACGCGTCAGCTAGACGTGTGAATGGTCGCGAGAACAAAAGAGAGAGGTTACCTGCTGGCCTGGGCTGACCAAGTACAGCTGCCGATAGCCAGTGTGAACTTCGCTAGCCCAAATGAACCGGCCTGAGCCGTCTTCCAAGAAGTAGAGCACGTTCGTTACGTTGATCCAGATATCGCTGTTGTCTTCCAGAAGCACCGAGACTTCGCTTGCCACACTCCCAGCTGAAAGAAAGGCGGGTGTCAGCACCACAAGTGCACAAAGGACCCTCATAGGAAAGTAAACGAACCATCAGTATCGGCGGCGAACTGAGACAGTTCAAGTGAAATGAGCTGCAACTTTTGTTGCTTACGATCCAGCAGCTGCAACCAGGGCCTGGAGCCGTCGCGGTATTTCTACTCATCAGTGCCTTCAACTCAACATTGCCAAGATAGTATTCTTACCTTGGAGACGGTACGGGAGCCGTCCAGCCGCAGCGGACGATATATTCGACCCAGGGGAATCGCTCCTGTATGCTCGGTTGCAAGTACTTGACCACGGGCGAGCTGTCCCACTGCAAGCAGTTACCATGTATGTCGCGCGACGCGAGTCTTACAGTCAGAGAAGGGACAAGAGAGCGCGTTCGGGCACGTACGCTGGAGGTGTCGAATTCGACCAGACAGACGCGAGAGATGGCATTCTTGGCGCCTAATGGGAACGGCTTCAGCGTCCACTCAGACGGAAGAGTGGGATGTCCAAGGTCGTACGTACCGGCCAGGGGGTAGCGGAAGGAGTCAGTCTTGCCGTGGATATCGCTCGCATCGGGGATGTGGAACACCTCCACATCAGACTCGTCCACCTATCAACGCCGCACACGGCGGGGCAAGTGAGCGGTCCTGCAAGACTCCAGAAACACGACGAACAGGCACACGAAAAACTGAAACTCACCTGCAGGTACAAGATGCGGCACAGCGAGGGGTTGCTGCTGTCCGCACTCGGCTGCCACCAGTAGCCCGTGTAGCGATCGAACTCCTCCTGCATAACGAACTCAGCGACCCCCGAAGAAGCGGTGTCGTCGCTCGAGGCTGCGATGGCCACATATCAGCGGCCTGTGAAGTCAACTGATCTCTCTCTCTATCTATCTCTAGACCGTCGGTAGGAAATTAGGCGTACTCGTGCGAGAATAGGTGAGGCGCTTTTCCTTGTGAGTGCCTCGGTTGACAAGCCACATGTCGCCATCCCTGTTGTGGAATGAATAATTACGGGTTTGCCGAGTAGCATCATGCACGTGCTTCTTGAGAAACGGTGTGTCGTGTGTGTCGTGTGTGTCGTGGTGTCGTGTGTGTGTGTGTGTGTGTGTGTGTGTATTGAGAGAGAGAGAGAGAGAGAAAGAGAGTTACCTGACAAAAGACACGATGTTGGGATCATAGGGGCAAAACTTGGCGTCCATGCGAGCGCCACTCACCTCACTCCGGATCTCGGCGAGCTCGCACTTGTTTTCCTCCTGCGCAGTGTCGTAGTGTAGGGGACATGTTGAGCGCACCAGCTCTGAAGAGAATCGGGATGGATGGGATGTGGCGCACAGGCGTATGCTGGGATACATCAACCGTGTACAGCTTGCCCGCGGCAGGAATCAGCAACTGGCAACTCCTGCTCCCACAGCGGCCGGGCGGCGGATGCAACAAAGAGGTCAATCATTGGAACGACATCACGAGCACCAACCGAGCAAACGCCGGCCGCAAAGAACGAAACCAGAAGAAGACTCAACGTACTCCTTGTGCAGGTCGAACGACGTGATGCCCGAGTCAAAAGAACGCATGCGCTCACGCAGCAGCTGCACCAAAGTGAATGAAATAGTAGAGGGCATCAGCACCAGAGTGGCTTGTGTGTTAGTGAAGGAGGGGGGGGGCACCTCTTCTTCTTTGGACAATTTCTCCTGCCCCGACGAGGTGGCGGGTGCCTGCAGGAGAGGCTGCCACTGGCCTTCTTCTTTGTGCAAACCCTCGACGGGCACGGCAGAAGATGGGGAGGGGAGGGTGGTGAAGTAGAGCGACGACGACTTGTCCCCCTCGCGACGGCCGATGAAGTAGAGCAGGGGCTGGTGCGGATGGAAAGCATACGAGGAGGGCAGACCAGGCAGACTGCGTGTGTCCAGAGCGCTCTCCACGAGCTCCCTCGTCCTCTGCCTGGCCGTAGCCCTGGTGCCTTGAGCAGATGTCATCGATCCCTCCATCCGTAGTTTTTCTGTGTGGCGGTGTCGTGCCGGGAAAAAAGGCGGCTCCACGAAATAGAGGCCACTACACAACGCCAGCCGTTGGAGCAACAACAACAAGAAGGAAGGAAGGAAGGAGAGAAGAGAAGAGAAGGAAGAGATGGAGAACCCGCGAGGTTCGGTAAGCGAGCCACCAGAGGGCTGGGCTTGGGGGGCGAGTGAGGGCGGAACCCAACACTACGACGTGGACACCCGCCTCGCGGGCGACGACGTCAAGGAAGACATTCGCCTCCACCCCGCCGCTGCGCTCCTCTACTCCTTCCCCGAGGGCGACGTGCGCGTGGGCCACAAGAAGCGCAAAACCCACACCCTCGGACCCTCCCTCCCCGTACCCCGCCCCCCTCAAGCCTTCCTTCCTTCCTTGAATCATATCGCTGCTGCCCATTCAGGCGATTTGCGCTGATTTTTTATTTATTGTTGTTATTTAGTGTTGTTAATTGATTCAATTTTAAAATGAGCTCAATTGGGGTGAGAAATCTTGGAGCTGATCTTTGCTCCTCTCTCTCTCTCTCTCATTTCCTTTGGGCCATGAAGGCGGAGGCGCTTGGTCTGTTGAAGTCGGACTCCTACCTGCGGGACTGCATAGGCCTTTTCACTCAGGACTGGACCACCGTGAAGCGTCGGTACCGCGAGCGCAACAGGCGCGACGAGCGCGTGCGAAGCCGTCGCCTTCTCTCGCCTGAGGCCGAGGCCGGCCTTCCACCGCAGACCTTCGAGTCGTTCGACTCACCCTCCTCCCGCATACCCTCTGGTACGTCACAGCTTTATCCCACCCTTTTATCCTCATTTCCCTCTCACCTCTTGTGTTGCGCGTGTGCGTGTGCGGTGGTGCGTGTCGGCAGGCCCTGCAGCCAACACGGAGGAGCTAGACGTGGGCAAGAAGGGGAAGAAGAAGAAAGGGAAAAAAGAGAAGAAGAAGAAGGGAAATCGGAGCTGCGGCGCGGCTGAGGAGGCCACCGAGAGCAGCGAGGAGGTCGCGCTGCGCCAGTACTTCGCCAAGACCGCTGATCTGTCGCTCCACGTACGGCCCTCTCCTCGCCCTACTCTCCGGAGACGCTTTGTTGCGTCGATCCGGTTGGCTCCTTAACCTCCTCATCCGCCCTCTCTGTGATGGACGCGGCAGTCCCAGAAGGTGGACTTGTTCGCCCTGTTCAACAAAACCGAGGAATCCTCCTCTTCGCCCACACCAGAAAAGCCCCGCAACTACTTTGCTCGCGATACCTACACGTACGTGTGCGCCCCTCTTGCCCCCATTTCTCTCTCTCTCTCTCTCTTCTGCCTCGCCCCGCCACTTGTGGCGTGGAGTATACTCCGGCTCAATCTCACCGCGCCATCGCCGCGTGGCTGCTGCAGGGGCGTACAACTGCTGGTCACGCCACGCAAGATCAGTTTCGCCCTGGGCAATTTTGAGCCCTTCTACGGAGTGCTCGCCCTCTACGACATGGCCAAGAAGGTCAAGATCTCGGAGAACTTCTACTTTGATGTGAACGACGACGACGTATCACCTCCTTCTCCTCCCTCCTGAGATCACTGCCAGACAGCCGTTCATGGCTGACGCATTTGGTCCTTTTGGGGGTCAGGTGTCCAAGCTGACGCTCAGTGGGAGCAGCCAAGCCGAGCGGGCGAGCAAGAAGGCGCTCTTCCGTGTGGCCAAGCCCAGCGCCGACGTCTACCTCGTCCTCCGCATCGAAAAGGTCCTCCAGGGTGATCCCGAGGACTCCCTCGACCTCTACGGCAAATGCGACTCGGTACCTTTTATGTAGTCCTCAATGCCTCAGTGCCTCCCCACCCCTGCCCAGCGCGTTTGTCTTCGCGCGCCACACGAAACAATACGACACACAAACCGCGCCCATCGTGACGCGTACTCGCTGAACTGTTTCCCCATCCACGGTACAGATCAAGGAGAAGGACAGGGAGCGCCTGGAAGCACATACCAAGGAATGCTGCAAGCGCTTTGGCGAATACCGTCAGGTGACCACCTACTCCCACTCCTCTCTCTCTCTCTCTCTCTTTGCAGAGCTCAGTTCTCTTTGCCCGAACTGACATGGCGCGCGCGCGGATGGGCCACACAGGGCATGGGGTGGTCGGTGCTGCCGCTGTTCGGTCAAGACGGCCAGCTGGCGGTGCCCGAGACGGCCACCTTTCAGCCCGTGTACCGATACCGCCCCGAGGCCAGCGACGCACAATTTTTCGCATCCTGGGGCGACCAATCCAAGGCGGGCTCCAAGCGGCTCAAGACGCTGCCGGGCAACTGCGTGGTGGAGATCACCGAGGTGGCCGAGGGAGCCAAGCCCCCCGGACGCCTCACGCCCTCCCTCATCCCGCTCAAGCCCGCCTGCCCCGCAGACGACAAGCAGACCGTCCTGGTACGTGTCCCCCCCCAATAGATCTATCTATCTATCTCCTTGCGGTCCGAGTGGTGACTCACACCAACGCATGCGTTGTTGGCTTGATATCTGCGTGTAATGTGTGTGTGTGTGTGTGTGTGTGTGTGTGTGTGTGTGTGTGTGTGTTGTGTGTGTGTGTGTGTGTGTGGTTTCTCTACGGCAGGAGATCGAGGAGTTCGGTGGCCTGCGCGGGGATGGAGTTGCCACGGACTATGTAAATAACCTCTATATATACCCCGAACTCGTGAACGGCGCCGCCTCCGGCCGCAACCTCGCCATCCGTGTACAGCTCCTTAACTCCGACCGCGACCCGGATGCTCCCTCGGTACCGACTCGCTTCCGTCCAGATGTCCCCGCCCTGACGCTCCTCGCGTCCATCTTCCCCTCCTTCCCCTCCCCCCCTCTCTAATTTCGCACGTGTGTACATATATGCAGCCCCTGCCGTGCATCTGCACTCGCTCGGGCGAGCTGGCGTCGGATGCGGTCACCCTGGTGTCCTACCACGCCAAGAACCCGTCCTACTACGACGAGTTCAAGATCTGCCTCCCGCCCACCATCACGCCCGCCCACCACCTCCTCTTCACCCTCTACCACATCCCCGTCCAGATCGCCAAGAACAAGGACGTCGCCCCCGAGGTACTACCCACCAACCAACCAACCAACCAACACACCATTGCTGCCGCCGCTGCTGCTACCCACCTCGTCGCGTGTGCGATCTCAATCCTCGTACGAAACGTGGGTGCAGCGTAAGGTCATCGGGTACGCGTGGCTGCCGCTGTTCGTCGACGGCCGCATGGCCGGGGAAGACCACCAGGTGCCGCTGGCCGCCAACATCGCCCCCGCCTACCTGTCCCCCGAAGGCAGCTCGCACGTACTACGCCACCTCTCCTTTCTTTGCCCGTAGGGGTGGATCGATCACTCACCTGAACCCCCCCCTCCGGTGGTGGTGGCTGGTGGCCGATCAGATCCGGTGGCTGGACGGAGGCAAGGCGTCGCTGCGATTGAAGCTCCAGCTGGTGTCCTCCCTCTACACTCAGGACCACGCCCTCGGCGAGTTTTTTGCCTACAGCGTGCCCCCCGCGTCCCCCGACGGTAAGCCCCCGCTTTTCTTGAAAACATGCATCGCGTCTTCGGTGCCGCTCCTTTACTACCGGTGGCGCGCGTGCTGACATCTTCCCTCCTCTTCCTCCTGCTCCTGCCCTGCTCCTGCTCTGCTCCTGCTCTGCTACTGCTGCTACCGTGGCATCAGCGCTGGTGCACACCCTCAATGCGCTCACGGCCGTACCGCCCCGCAAGCTGGCGTGGTTCCTGCCGCTGATGCTCAACCTCCTCTTCCGCCTGGCGTGCGTCGGAACGCTCACCACGCAGCGACACGCCTTCGCCACCATCTTGACGATCCTCAACATGTACGTACGAGTACGCGTTGCATACGCCGTAGCCGCTTGCTCACGCGCACACGCACGCATGCTGAACGCGTATGGTGGATGGATGGCGCGCGGTCGGTCGGTCGGGCGTGCGTGAGCAGCATCAGCACGGAAATGGACATCGGGGCGGTGCTGGACAGCTACGCCAGCTACGTGGTGTGTCCCGCCGAGATCGAACGCAACAGCAAGGTCTACCTCCACCACCAGGTACCCCCCTCCCCTTTTTTCGTCGTACAGCCGGCTTCCTTCGAGTCTCTTTTTCCCACGACGTCGTGCCTCGCTTTGATGGTTGGTTCGTGCGTTCCTCCTTGTTTGCCTCGCGCTTGGCACGCGCAGATCGCGAAGCACTGGGCCTTCTTCTTTGCGAGGGCCAGCAACGCCGATGCGCCCAAGGAGGAGCTCTACAAGTTCGCCGGCTTCCTCTTCAAACTCATCTACCGGTACGGCACAGCGCGATCTTGGGGCGGAAGCTCTTGTGTGTGTGTCGTGTGTCGTGTGTGGTGTGTGGTGTGTGTGTCGTGTGTCGTGTGTGTCAGAGAGAGGAGGAGGGAGAGGTTTTTAATCTGTTGTCTGACGACGTGCGTGCCCTACAATGTATGCATGCATGCATGCAGATCCATGGTGCTCAAGCTGCACAGCACGGGCGAGCTCAAGGACGAGGAGAGCACCAGCCGCAGAGGCCGGTTCGACCCGCAGTTCGAGGCGGAGCTGCGGAGCCTGATCACCGGCCACACGCGCGTGCTGCAGGCCGGGCTGCGCGTGGGCCTCACCAACGCCAAGCTGCTAAGCCAGGTGCTGGCCCTGGCCCTCCACGACCTCATGTCGGTGATGGACCGCGGGGTGGTCCTCCACCTGGCCGACCTCATCGCCGCCAACATGGTGCCCCCCTCCGGCGAGTCGGTCTTCCACGGCCTCCGCCTCACTTTCCTTGACATCCTCGCCGAGGTGCTGCCCACACCCCCCACCCCCACCCACTACCCCCCACCCAACATACACAGTCTTGCGTGCGTGCGTGCGTGCGTGTGCGCGTGCGTGCGTGCGTGCGTGCGTGCGTGCGTGCGTGCGTGCGTGCGTGCGTGCGTGCGTGTGCTGGTCGGAGGAGGGCGCTCACACGCGGGTGTGGTGGTGGGTCTGTGTAATAGTACGAGCACTTGTTGCCGCTGTCCCTGCCGCTGCCTCCCGAGGTGCGGTCCATCGTGAGCCTCCCGACCGACTGGCGGGAGCAGCACCTCCCCATGGCCCTCCTCCTCGACTACTCGTCCCAGTACCTCCTCCACGACGAGATCCAGGTGCGCCGCCGCCGCCGCAACCCCCTACGCACCACACGCACACTGATCACGAGCACTGCTGAGCCGAGACACACCGGGTGGACGGAGAGGGCTGACCAGTGCTGCCGTTGTTGGTTGGTTGGTTGTTGTTGGCGCAAACGGGGCGTGTGGTGCTGTGCGCGCGGTGGGCAGATCCGGTCGCGGGCAACGCGGCTGCTGCACGGGATCGTGCTGCGGCAGCTGGCCGACGAGCGGTACGCGTGCCCCGAGTACGTGCCCCGCCTCGCCGGCCTCTTCCTCCCGTTCCTCCCGTTCCTCCTGCCGCACGCCAAGGTACGCGCGCGTTCCCCCCCCATTAATCTCTCTATATATAGATATATGTAAATATGAGTACACGCCATTTTTCCTATCGGCCATGGAGCAGCACCGGTGGTGGCGCGCGTGCTGACGCTCGTCGGCGCATCGGGGGGGGGGCAGGCATTGCGGGAGCGCTACCTGCACGAGCGGCGGGAGATCCTGCTGGTGTGGCTGTGGCTGCTCGACTCCATTCCGCACGTCCACCTCCGTTCCTGGTGGCAGAAGGAAACCCGCTCCCGCCTCCTCTTCTTCTTTGACGCTCTGCTCCTCGCCCTCGACACCTTCAACGCACGTCTACCCCCCCCCTCTCACCTCTTACCCCGCTCTCCTCGCATTCTCTCTCCTTCCATATGGGCGCCTTCTATAACCTTGGCAACCATGGTATTCCTGGCGGGCGGGTGTGTGGCGTGTGTTGTGTGTGCGTCGTGTGCGCGTGCGTGTGTGCGTGTGCGTGTGCGTGTGTTGTGTCGCTACAACAGTACGTGGGCAAGGAGACCATCGAGGAGAAGATCGCCGAAGGGAAGATCGCGGCCGCCTCCACCAACGCCACAAAAGCGCTCGTACCTTCCCCTTTCCCCGCCACAATCCAGTTTGTGGGGCGGGGGCTTTGGGTGACGCTGGATGGCTGACGCACGCGCGTGTGGTGTGTTCGGTGGCATCAGCTGGAGAGCTTCTACACGGAGGTGGGGTCGACGTCGCGGGTGGGCGCGGCGGGCAGGCGCACTTACACGTCCCTGCGCGAGAAGCGGGTGGCGGCGCGTGCGCAGGGGCAGGCGGCCAAGGAGGGCGACCAGCGGCACTTCCGCGCCACCCTCGAGAAGCGCCACACCACGCAGGTCTCCTCGGAGCCCAAATACCTCTTCTCGCCCCTCATCGTACGATCTCACCCTCCTCCCCTCCTCCTCCCCAATAGTGTATTTATTCTTCATCTCTCCAGTTATCCTCGCCAGTTCCTCCCCTCTGCTCGCACACGCGCCCCATTTCCGTCCGTTGACACTTTTCCAAACGCCGCGCACCTCCCCCGCCTCCCGCCCGCCCGCCCGCAGGAGAAGAACCTGAGCGTGCAGGTGCAGCGGGTGGTGGTGGCCACCATCGGCGAGTTCATGAGCTGCTTCAAGACCGAGCTCTTCGGACCCGCCGGATCCGGCCTCATGGCCAAGCTCTTCGAAGTACGCTCACCCCCCACCCACCCCCATCCAAACGCCCAAACGCCCGCTTCCCCTCGTCAGTGCCCTGACCAACATTTGTGTCGCGGTGTGTGAACGCCGCGTCGTCGTCCGGCGCAGGTGCTCAAGTGCCTGCTGCAGCGCAACCAGGCAGTGGACCAGGTCGGCTGTGTCTACGGTACCGAGCCCTCCCTCCCGACGTTGGGTGGTGGTGGTGGTGGTGGTGGTGGTGGTGGTGGTGGTGGTGGTGGTGGTGGTGGTGGTGGTGGTGGTGGTGTGTTGTGACGGGTGTGTGTGTGTGTGGTGTACGGCGTTGGTCGGTCGGCAGGCTTGCTGCAGGTGTGGGCGGTGAACCACGCCAAGGACCTGTTCTACCGCAACACCAACTACGTGGCCGAGATCTGCCCGCTGCTCATCATGCATTGTCACTCCCCGCACACGCCCTCCGCCGCCACGCCGCCGCCTTCCTCGCCCTCCTCATGAAGCAGAACTACGACGAGGTCCGCAAGAACTTCACCCGCGTCAAGGTACCCACCACCCCGCTTGTCTGGGCTAGCTTACTTTCTCTCTCTCTCTCTCTCTCTCTTTCTTTCTTTCTTTGCTCACACGCGTGCCGTGTCATGTCGTGTCGTGTCGTGCATTCTCACTGGCACGCGTGCACACACAGGTGCAAGTG
The DNA here is from genome assembly GCF_000313135.1 of Acanthamoeba castellanii str. Neff. Taxonomy (NCBI): domain Eukaryota; phylum Discosea; order Longamoebia; family Acanthamoebidae; genus Acanthamoeba; species Acanthamoeba castellanii. The sequence goes on from NW_004457410.1 coordinate 170,933, forward strand.
ACGATCGCGCTGTCGGCGTTGGTGGGGCGAGGCATCCGGGACGATCAGTACCTGATGGACGCGCTGCAGTTCATGACCAAGGCCGCCCGCCACCTCGAGGCGCAGGACCACGCCGAGGTGCCGCGCCCCTTCGCCGCGCAGGTGGAGGACCTGGCGGGCCGGCTGCACACCATCCTGCGGGACTCGGTCAAGATCAACCAGCACGCCAACGACCCTGAGATGATGGCCGACCTCTACTTCCGCATCTCCAAGTCCTACGCCAACACCCCCGACCTACGCATCACCTGGCTCATCAACCTCGCCAACTTCCACGCCCTCCGCGTACACCCGCCCCCCCCCCCAGACGCCGCACACGCACACGCACACAACACACGTAATCGTTGCCATTCGTTTCCTGTTGTTTGCAACATGTTTGGTGGTTCGTGGCACGACTGACGTTGCATCTCCCTCCCCCATCACCATTTGTGGAGCAGTTGAACTGGGCCGAGGCGGGTCAGTGCGCGCTGCACATGGGCGCCCTCATCTCCGAGTACCTCGCCCTCAAGCGAGGCGCACCCGACGCGACGCAGGTGGCCCTCCCCAAGAACTGCCACGCCTTCCTCGGTACTACGCGCCCTCCGCTCTGCGCCCTCCGCTCCTCCTCGCACTCTTCCCACACAACACGACACACACGATACACACGACACACGACAAAACAACACACAACACAGGGGAGTAGCTAACCAGGCGTGGTGTGGTGTGTTGATGTGGTGGCAGGGATCTCGCCCAATGTGGTCGAGGAAGCTCTCACGGAGATCTCCATGGTGGGGGGCGGAGAGGAGGGGATGTGCGAGTCGCAGCTCTTCAGCGACCGGGGCCTCGTCAGCGTGCTCCTCGACGCCGTCGACTACTTCAAGAAGGGCGCCCTCTACGAAATCGCCGTCGAGGCACGCACGCTACCCCCTGTGCACCCACCGCACGCACGCTCGCTCACCGGTCGTTGTTGTTAGCGCAGGTGTACAAGATCATCCTGCCCGCCCACGAGGCTGCGCGCGACTACCGCGCCCTTTCGCGCGCCCACGCCGATCTCCAGGCCATCTACCAGGACATCGCCAGCGCCGTACCACCCGCCCCGCACCCACCCCCACCCCCCTCCCGGCAATGGCATTGTTCTGGTGTGCCTCGCTCTTCGAGTTTTTGACTGATGAGCCTACTTTGCAATGTGTGTGCCGCAGAACGAGCTGCAGAGCCGCATGCTGGGGAGCTTCTACCGCGTCGGATTCTTCGGCGCGGGCTTCGACGAGCTCGACGGACAGGAGTTCATCTACAAGGAACCCAAAATCACCCGCCTCGGTGAGATCACCGAGAGACTTCTCGTATGGCACCGGCGCGCACACACCACACACACACACACACACACACACACAACGCAACACACGACACACCACCACACACACACCACATACCCCACACACACACACCACACAGTCGCCATCCACCAATTACTAATTGGGCGATGATGGCGCAGGAGCAATTCGGGGAGCGGCTGGGTAGCGAGCGGGTGCGGTTGTGGACATCTCAGGGCGAGGTGGAGCGGGAGAAGCTGGATCCGGCCCTCTGCTACATCCAGATCACCTCCGTCGACGCCTACTTCACCCCCGAGGAGGCCCAGAGTCGCGTCACATACTTTGAGCGCTACAACAACCTCCGTACGACCACGCCCCACCACGCCCTCTCTCTCTCTCTCTCTCTTTTCCCTCACTTTCGTGCACACGCGCGTGCGAGTGCGTGTGTCGCGTGTGTCGTGTAGAGCGATTCATATTCGAGACGCCGTTTACGGTGGGCGGCGGTGGCCAAGCGGGCCATGTGCGGGACCAGTGGAAGCGCAAGACCATCCTCACCGCGGAGAACCACTTCCCCTACGTCAAGAAGCGCATTCCCGTGCGCCACAAGCAGGAGGTGCGCTGCCCCTACCCCTCTGGCCCCCTTCCCAACGCCCCCGCCCCCCATTTTCCCTCGTTCCAGCACAGAGGTATGTTCCCTCCCAAACTCACGTGTGTGTCGTGTGTCGTGTGTCGTGTGTCGTGTGTGTGTGTGTCTTGTGTGTGTGGCGGCCATGAACGTGTGCATCTCGGGATGGATGAGCAGACATGCTTGAGTCCGATCGCCAACGCCGTGGAGACGATCGAGGGGCGGGCGGCCGCCATCACTGCGGAGCTGCAGGCCGAGCCGAGCCCCAACCCCAACTCCCTCCAGGGGCTCCTGCAAGGCGCCCTCCTCCTACGTACCTCCCCCCCAATCTCCTTTTGCTCCTTCTCCCCCTTTCACCACTGGTGGCTTTATGGGTGATGATGTGGTGGGGGTGGTTCACTTCGACCGATGCCAATTACGACCGAATAATTTATCTTGACCCGCCTCCCTCCTCCCTGGTGGCTGCCGTGGCTGATGGCTGGTGGCTGGTGGTGTGGTTGCCTCCTCGGCATGACGGCAGAGGTGCACGCTGGTCCGCGCGAGATCTGCAAGACGTTCCTGGTGGACGACGACGAGGGGGCGTGCGCCTACGCCGATGCCGACAAGCTGAAGCTGCGCGTGGCCTTCAAGGCCCTCGTCGAGGCCTGTGGCCGGGCACTCCAGACCAACAGCGAGGTGCGTGCCCCCCCCCTCTCCCGATCCTCTCGACACGGTTTGGTAGGAAGGAGTGATATGTGCTGACGACCAACGACGATGATGGCCACACGCAGTTGATCGACGCCGAGGGGCTGGCGCTCCACGAGGAGATGCAGCGCGGGTTCCTCGAGCTCACCCACATTTTGGCGCCCGTCCTCCACCCCGCGCCCACGGGGGCCTCCTCCTCCACTTCGTGAGCCCCCAAGGCCTTCTACCCCCCCCCCCAATTCGGCAAGCCAACAACCACTGTTCACTGAAACCCAAGGAACGTTCCCCCAGGGAGCGGTGGGAGGAATCGATGGTGGCCGGTCGTCATTGTTGTCCGATCGGGCGACAATGCGTGGGTTGCAGGGGGGGAGGAGGTAGCACACAGCCAGTGATGTACGAGCCAAGGTAGAGCGCTGGTGGCTGGTGGTGGTGGCTGGTGGCTGGTGCGTCGGTTATTGGGGTGGGAGGGCGGTCTGGAGGGTGATGGCGTGCACGTCGCGAATCTCGTCCTTGAGGAGCGTCTTGACCCACTTGTGCTGCGCCACCAGCGACTTGCCGGCGAAGGCCTGCGCCTCCACGAACAGCTCGATCGTGCCGCCCGCGCAGCCCCCTGACGTCCCCCACACGGGCCACCAGCCACCACCACCCGACGGGTGAGGCCACGCACGCACGCACGCACGCACGCACGCAGAGACTAGAGGTGGGACTGGCGGCCTACCGGAGTGGTCGATCACGCGCAGCTGCGAGGGCTGCAGCTCTTTCGTGAGAAGGTCCCGGATACGCTCCTCCCGCGACCCCGTACCGCTGCTGCTGCTGCTGCTGCTGCTGCTGCTATCGCACCCCCCGCCCCGCCCCGCCATCCGCGGTTCCTCAATGTCCAAGGGGCCACGTTGAACCAGCAGGTACACCCCCGGCGGCGCGGTGCTGCAGATTGAAAGCCAGAGCTGGGGAGGTACCGTACCTCAAGAAGCGCGCCGCAGAAAGCACCCGCGAGGCCGCCGGTGCCGCGACGAAGGCCTTGTTGGTCGTGAGGGCACCGGAGGGAGCAATCCGCAAGACACCTCGTCTCATCATCATCTTGATCACTCTCGTGCTTTTTCCGTCTCTTTTCTCTTTTGGCCTTTTCCTTCCTTCTCCAATTAATTCATTAATTTATCAATACTCCTTGACACACCCCGACACGAACACCACAGAACGCGGCTCCGGCCGAGACATAGGTGTTTGCCTTCGCCACCTTCACCATCACCAGTACCCCACAAAGGCCCACCACCACCACCAGGTCTCGTCTCCCGCCGTTCTTTTCGTTCCTTCTACGAGGAGGAGGAAGAAAGGAACCAAACAACTACAAACAGCCGACCCCCCCCCAAAGGTTCCTTTTCAGTTCCTTTTTCGACCCCCCCCAAATGGGGGGACGCACAATTGCCCTAACGCCCCCCCCCCCATTGCGCCGCCTCCTTCGTGCGTTGGGGTGGGTTGGGGTGGTACGCGTCACGAGTAGAGGTCTTCTACTTCTCCGCCACATCTGCAGGCAGGCATCGCAGGCAATGGACACGGGGGACGCCGCGCACGCCAACACCAGCAGCAGCACCAGCAGCAGCAGCAGCAGCAGCAGCCCGATGAGCACCAGCAGCATGCGGTCGAGTAGCAGCAGCGGCCCTGCGCCCGCCTCGCCTCAGGCGGCGGGCAGCAGGCAGTACCCCGCGATGGCCCTCTCGCGCCACCACCACCACCACCACCAGCAGCAGCAGCAGCAGGTGGGCGACACGGGAGGCATCGGACAGCACCAGCACCAGCAGCAGGTGGCAGGAGCAGGAGGAGGCACGGGCGGGGCGGGCGAGGGCGGGGCCGGGTGGGTGAGCATGGACGAGACGCGGGAGCTGTACCAGCAGCTCGTGGCCAACCTGGCCCACCAGTTCGACTACCTGGAGCACGAGCGGCTCGCCCTCCTCCGCGAACAGCACGTACGCTTCACTGCAACTCACCACCTCGTTACTATCCACGTCACTATCCACCACCACCACCACCACCACCACCACCACCACCACCACCACCACCACCTCTCGGTCCACCCACTTTCGGCTGCACGCGCACATGCATGGCCGATGGCTGGTGGCTGATGATGATGGCGATGGTTGCTATGGGGTGGGGTGGGTGGGTGGGCGGTGAGCAGCTGCTGGAGCAAAAGAGGCACGCCTTCGAGGAGGTCAAGAAGCAGATGAGCAGTGTGCTGCAGCTCCAGGAGAACCGCGTCAAGCTCAACGTGGGCGGCGTCAAGTTCGTGACCTCCCTCGACACCCTCCTCATGCACCCCGATTCCATGCTGGGCTCCATGTTCAGCGGCAAGTACCGCCTCGAAAAGGTATTCACTCCCCCCCGCCATCCGCCACCATCGCCGCCCCATTGCCAAAGTGGTCCTCACCGTCGCCGTCACCACCATCGCCACCATCGCCACCGCCGCCGCCACCG
>NW_004457410.1:176083-177856 GCF_000313135.1 Acanthamoeba castellanii str. Neff
AAGCCTCAGGTCATTCTGGGGTGGCTAGGTTCTTAGAGCTGGGCGGGTGTCCTCACACTCCCCACTGTGGCAGCATCACCCTGCTTGAGGGTTCATAATGATGTTTGGCAGAAAGTTGGAGATAAGCACCAACTGTACAACCATAAATTGCAGGAAAGACACCCACTGTGCTGACATGGAAGCACTCTTCAAATATCCTGGCTTCACCCCTCTGCCACCCAAGAGCACTGCTTCCAGCTCCTCCACTTCATCTTCCTCTGGAAGAAAGCAGTGCAAGTCCTGTTGGGCTTTTCCTTTTCAATTCCACTAAATTTCTACTTTTTCCTTTCATACCTCTCCCAACAGCTACCCACTTCATCCTCTGAAAAAACCACAGTTCAAGCAGTTTTGCACCCTGTTTCCTTGCCTTTTCCCCATCCTGTCCAGATTTCACAATTTCTCTTCCTGACACTGTTCATCAAAATACACATATCCACACAGACATACAAATGTCATGTATACATTTTTGAAAAATGAAAAAGTGCCACTGTCACTTTTTAATGAGCACTCCATTAGCTGTGGATTAACCACAAGCATCATAGTACTCCTTTCACACATAGTAGGCCCTCCATCCCTGCCAGTGAGTACTTGTTGCAAATTGCCTCAGTTGCAGAAGTGGCCAGCATCCATGCTAGCAAACATGTCATGTGGGACATTGTTGTCTGGTCCTCACATTGGGGCATGAATGATGGTGGCATTTGTGAGGAGTGCCAATGCACCTAGGGCTGCTTGCATGGCCTCCATGTCCACCTCTATTTTGCCAATCTTCTCATTCAGATGCTTTGCCTTGGTGTGCAGGTGTTCAACCCAGTGGCATCAAGAATGGAAGGGGAGTGAAGTGGGAAGGTACATGTGCCACACATGACATGACATGGCGCCCCACCTGCCCATCAATGCCGCCTTGACCAATGGGTGAGCACCTAAAACCGCACACATGAGACACATTACACACAACATACCACGACGACACACACGACGACAGAGACACACCAATCCATCAGCGATGGAGAGGCACTACCCGGTCCTCAAAGTCCCATGCACCCAACAGGTTCGGCATCCCTGGTGCCGACCAACGCTCGGTCAGTGCACATGGACATTGTGGTGCGTGTGTGTGTGCGGTGTGTGCGGTGTGTGTTGCGTGTTGCGTCGTGTGCGGGGCCTCCTCAACGACGACTACCCACCAAGATGCGAAACCGGCATAACTCGACCGCGCTCGCTGCCTCGCCACCGCGCGCCCATCATCAAAGGTGCCTCACCGCACACGCGCGCGCTCGTGATCGGTCTTCGTTCTTTGTTCTTTGCTAACCAGGCCACTGTCTGTGTGTGTCGCGTGTGTCGTGTGTGTCGTGTGTGTCGACTTTTGTGTGTGTGTCATGTGTGTGTCGTGTGTGTCGTGTGTGTCGTGTGTCGTGTGTCGTGTGCTCTGTGCCGCGCCGACACACCACAGAGGCTGGGACGAGATCACGTCGGCCGTTCTCTACCGATCGCCCCAGGGTTGCTCGTCTCTTGCGCCTTTCCCTCGCCACCTGCTGGAACATCTCTTCGCAGCTCATCAAAGGTGCTCTTCTCTTCTCTTATCTCTTTCCGTGTGCGGCGAGTGTGGCTTGTGTGGTGCCACAAATTGGAGGTTGTGTGTGTGTGTGTGTGTGCCAAGTGCGTGCGTGTGTACATTGTTCACGTTATACGGATGTGTGCGCTTACACGTCGGTGGGGGGTGGGTGTAGCCGTCAGGGT
>NW_004457410.1:177877-178654 GCF_000313135.1 Acanthamoeba castellanii str. Neff
GTGTGTGTGTGTGTGTGTGTGTGTGTGTGTGGTTGGTGCATGACATGGCATTCGGGTGGCTGGGTGGTGGTACGCGTGGTGGCTGGTGGCGTGGCTGGTCGTGGTGGTGGCTGGTCGTGGTGGGGGGGGGTTAGGTACATTCTGAACTTCCTGCGTACGGGGAGCCTGCTGGTGCCGGAGGACCCGCTCATCCGCAGGGAGCTGCAGATCGAGGCCGAGTTCTACCAGATCCCCTCCCTCATCGACCTCCTGGCCCACCCCGTACCCGCTCCATTTCCCCCATTACCCCCCCCCCGCGCGCGCCAAAATCAATGGTAGCGGGTCCATTGGCTCACACGGCACGAGTGGCAGCAGGGCAACGGGGGAGAAGCCCGCTTCTCCAAGGAGCTCTGCCACAAGAACCTCGTCCTCGATTCCACAGCCACCGTGGCCACCGTGGCCACCAAGGTGCCCACTCTCTGCATCACCCACCCACCAGGCGAGGAAGAGCGTGTGCAGGTGTCACTAATGCGTGTATCGTGTGTTGTGGTGTGTGTGTGTGTGTGTGTGTTGTGTTGTGTTGTGTGTGTGTGTGCGCGCGCGTGTGCGTGTGTTGCGATCAATCAATCGTGTGCGTGGGTATCGCGCAGGGCACCTCTCGTGTGCTGATCGACACGGCAAGCGTGCACAGTGGCAAGCACTACTGGGAGATACGCCTCGACAAGCTCCAGGTGCAACCCGCTCCTCGCTGCCTCCCAATGGCTCGATGCTTGGTAGATCGATATGTCGAGGGCGGGC
>NW_004457410.1:178679-218465 GCF_000313135.1 Acanthamoeba castellanii str. Neff
GTGGCTGGCTGGCTGGCTGGCTGGCTGGCTGGCTGGCTGGCTGGCTGGCTGGCTGGCTGGCTGGCTGGCTGGGCCAGGTATGTCCGCTGTATTGCTCACTCTGTGCGTTTGTGGGGCCTTGTCCAGAACCCCAACTGTGTGGCCGTGGGCGTGAGCCGCACGACCTCCAACTTGTCGACCTACGTGGGCTCCACCAAAGACGGCTGGTCCATCATCGTCATGAACCGGGAGAACCTGAAGCGGTGGAGTACGTGGCTTCGACCTCGCCCTCTCTCTCCCTCTCTCTCCGTGTGTGCGTGCGTGGTGTGCGTGTGAAGCATGCCGTCCGCGAGTGTCACGCTCTAACGTGCCCGTCCGCAGATTCGCCCACGTGCGAGGAGTACGGCAAGGGGGGCATCTTTCGCGAGGGCGACACTGTAGGCCTGCTGTACGCCGCTTCCTCCCCCCAAACGCCTCAGCGCGCCACCAACACCACCAGCGGCGGCGGTGGCGGCGAGTGTAGTCGTTCTTTGCACTCACACTGCACTCGACGACGCGGTTCATTCAGCCTGGACTACACGGGAGGGGAGCGGGGCACGCTTTCGTTTTACATCAACCGGGTGAACCAGGGCGAAGCCTTCCGCAACCTCCCGCCCCACCTCTTCCCCGCCGTGTCCCTGCACTCCAAGGGCGACCAGGTACCTCCGACCTTCACGCCGAGCTCGTGGTGCGTCAGTGGGTCTGCAACTGACACACGACACACGACACACACGACACACAAGGTGACCATCCTGCCGTTTGCGCGGCTGCCCGACGAAATGCACGACGCCTGAGCCTTCTGGCGCCGCCGCTGTGCAGAGGAGAAAGGCGAATCTAGAGATGGAGCTCACCGGAAGAAGAAAACAAACGACTACTACGGCGATCATGTGGTGTTTATGATGCCAACGGGGACTCGTGTGGGGAGGCAGGAAACGGCACAGGTTGGGGATAGGTTGGGGTCTATTAATAACGGGGGGTGGTGGTGGTGTGGATGGAATGGAATGTGAGGGGAAGGAACAACAACAACAACAACGAGAGAACAGGAGGGAAGAGAGAGAGGGAGGAGGGAAGAGGGGGCTTTAGGACATCTCCTCGATGAGCTGTGTTCGCATGTCGGCCATGGTGGCCTGGGGCGCGTTGTCCTGGAGCTTGAAGATCTTCTCGATGACAGAGATCTCGGTGGCTGTGGTGTCGAAGCCGCAGAAGGCGGTCCAGTCGTTGGCGAGCAGGCCGGCGCCGATGACGTCCGAACCGCGGTTGACGGTGCCGGCCACGAGGGGCACCTGGAGGAGGGACGAGAGCTCGTCCTGGTCCTCCACGCTGGTCTTGGGGTGCACGAGGGCGCCCTGGTTGGTGATCACCGAGTAGGTGCCCACCAGCACGTTCGACGCAATCGTCTGGCGGAAGACCTCCACGCCCAGCACGTCCGCCACGATCTCCTCCGTCTCGCGGTCCAGGTCGGGGTGCACGAGGGCCACGTAGTCGTTGCACGCGATCACGTTGCCCAGCGCCGAGAGCCGCTCCTCCACTCGCTGCACCACCACCTCGTCGGGCAGCGAGTTCTTTATGTGCATGAGCTCCTGGTCCGTCGTCGTGTTGGGCAGCAGCAGACCGTTCTTGTTACCTGTGGCCAGCACAGTGCGGTAAAACGGACACCCCACGGACGGAGGAAAACACAACCAAAGCTTATTAGTTTTATCAATTCTCACACACACACACACACACACAACACCCACACAGCTGCTCTCCAACTACCGCACTCCATCCGCTCCACGAAAGGATCGAGGGGACACGAAATAGTTTACACTTAAAAAAGCCAGAATCTCGCACAAATTCGCCTCCATTAACATCACCTCCCGTGTTGTAGAGTGGCCCATCACGTGGGGAGGCGCGGGGGTACCAACGGTAAGGCGACCAACGATGCGGCAACCGGCAATGGAGGCACGCACGACGGGGATGTGGTCCTGGAGCTCCGCCTCGAAAACTCGGAAGTTGTCGGAGCCGCCGTAGGCCACCAGGCAGTAGGTGTTGGTGAGGCGGGCAAACACGCCGACCTCGCTGCTGTTTTCGAACTGCGACCTCACTGCCATCTTCTTGCTGTTGTCTGTTGCGGATTTCTTTTGATTACTGACCTGGCCCACCTCAGCCGCGGCTTTCCGACGTCTCGTTCCTTCCTTCTTCTTTCCCTTCTTTCCCCGCACCAGCCCCTCGAGAAATTCGCAGGAAGGATGGACCGTGACGTGCTCCTCGGATATTTCCCCCTTTCCTCAGAGCTGACGTCACAGCTGAGTCAGCAGGTGAGGATGTGAGCTGGACAATGCATGGAGCGAGGCATCTCGTCCTCGTGGTTGTGGTGGTTGCCCTTCTCGTCGCCCCTTCTCTGGCCAATTGTACGTCCTCGTCGCTGCTGCACCACAGTCACCAGCAAGCGTTGCCTGCCTGACCATTGTGTGCGTGGTGGTGGTGGTGGTGGTGGTACAGGCCCCTTTATGCACGGGGGCGGGGGGCAGGCAGGTCGCCAACCAGCGACGCGTGAAGAAATAGCGGCGGTGCAAGAGAGGCTGCAGCAGCTTCTTCTCGAAGCAAAGGTCGCCCTCGCCGGTTGGCTCGTCGCTCCCGACGCCACGTACGTCTAGCCCCCAATGCTCCCCGTTTTTATCTTTTTGGTGTTGGTGCGCCAGCAGGCAGGAGAGGTGGGTGAACGGACGGACGGATGGGTCTCCAGCGCTGCCCCGCCCTGCTGGCAACTGACCCGCGATGGGTGGTGGTGGTGGTGGGGTGAGGAGTGGGGCAAGCCAGGTGGCTCACGCGGTGCACAGGGCGTGCAACGACGCGGACACTCTTCTCCAGCGCCATCGGCTGCCGCACTCGCCCAACAAGAGCGCCAATCTCAAACTCCAGACTGTAGGTTGCTTGCGTCTGGGCCTGGCCATGGTACACCGCCGTCTCTCGCCTCCACCCTCTTCTCCCATCCGCGTGGTGTGCTCTTGCTGCTGCTCTTGCTCCTTTGCTTCTCCCTCCCCCCCCTCTGCTTATTATGCTCCTGGTCCTTGGCAGGTGGAGTGGGAGGGCGGGGCCGACAGACAGCGGGTGAAGAACCTGCTGGGCGTGGTCCAGAAGAATGCGCGCGAGATCGACCCCGACTACGACGGCCTCCTCACCTTTGCGCCCCTTCTGTCCCGGGCCGCCGACGCCTTTGCCGCCCTCCACGGCCTTGCCGCCTGACCGATCGGGGGACGAGGCTCGTGTACGCAAAGAGAACGAACAAAAAAAGCAAGTGGGATTTTTTGTCGCAAAGGCGGCGTTACCAGCGTCGGGGCTTAGTCATCCACCGGTGCCCCTGTTTTCGGCACGAGTTGTCCCCACGCAAGCAGCAGCAGCTCCAGCTAACCACCACCGACACATCTCCCTGCCAGCCAGCAAGCCAAACGCCACACATGGAAGACGCCGACGACGACCAGTTGAGCACGGTACCCCACCACGCCTCTTGCTTTATAGTCTCATTTGCCAGCTCTCTCACCTCACCTCCTTGGCTGCCTGTGGTGCGCGCTTGCTCCCCCCCCGCTCATTATACAAAACAACATGTGTGCATCATGTTTTGTTTTTTTTTAAAAAAATCTGCAGCTCCAGCGGTTGCAGAGGTGTCCCTCTCTTCCCCAATGCACCACCCACCCGCGGTGGCTCGTCGTGGTTCCCTCTTTTGCCCCACCCACATGGGTGGGCGTTGTGTTAACTGCTGTGCTCCCCCGCCCAATGTGGCCACAGGTACTTTGTGCTCCTGCAGCGCTACGCCGCCGCCAAGTACGCCTTCCTCCTCCCGCGCATGTGCGCGCGCGCTCTCTCCGGTCGGGAGTGGTTGTGGTTGTTGTCGCGGTTGTCGTTGTTGCCCTCCTCCGGTGGTGGTGGCGGTGGCTGGTGATGATGATGTTGATGAGGAAGAAGGGGGGAGGGGGGCACTACGCGACGCGGTAACGCCGCGCCACACGGCACACGGTTGGCGGCATCTCTGGGTGCTCATCGGTTGGGTCCCTTGGCTCTCGCGCAGTGAAATGCAGGAGGAGGAGGAAGGGGAGGAAGGGGAGGAAGGGGAGAACGAGGAGCATCCCGACCTCGTACCGGCCGACCGGCAGCCCCGGCCCCCGTGCCCACTCTCGGTACCACGCACCGCCGCCGCCGCCGCCGCCACGTGGCCGTTGTGACTCACTCTAGGAGGGTGACCTGTGACCACGCATGCGCGCCGACAGGAGACGGCCGTGGGGCACGAGGTACGGGTGCACAGCGGGGCGGGAGCGCAGCTCGAGCACCAAAGGCGCAGGGACCACCACCACCGCCTACACGCGGGCGGGGCAGAAGAAGCCACACGCGCCTCGCGCCCCACGCTCTTCCAGCGCCTCCACGACGTACGTCTTTCTCTCTCTCCTCCTCCCGATAGGTCATGAGCATACGTATGCGTGCATGTTTCTGTTTCTGTTTTTTTATTTAAAGCTTTTGTATGCGAAGAATCTTCGCTCACCACACATCCGGCCGGCGCGCTCGTGTGGGTCGCGGTCGGCGCACGGTGCGATGGTGCAACGCACGCGCAGAGGGAGCTGCAGGGGCGATGGGACGGAGGAGTGCGTGCGGCCGTGGCGGTCGGCCTCGTGGCGGAGGGCGGCTACCTGCACCGCCCCAAGCCCCGCATCCTCGCACGTTTCGAGAATCAGCTCTTCTGGTACGTATGGCGTACCGGCGCGGCACACGCCACCCCACGCCACCCCACCCCACGCCACGCCACCGCTCGGTGAGCATTGTTGGGGGAGGCACTCATGCGCCCATGACCGGGGTGCTAACATCAATCGGTGCTCTGGGGCGCGGTCGGGAGTGCAGTGGGCGGTTTAGCGAGGATGGCGACGTGTTTGTGTCGGCGTGCCAGGACAGGTACCGCCGCCTCGTTCTCCCTCTTTCTATGGCGCCAGCCAGCTGACGCTCCCCCCAATGTCCCTCGCGGCGGCTGGTGGTGGTGGTGGTGGCTGGTGGTGGTGGCTGGCGGTGGCAGGCACATCCGGATCTACGATGCCGCCGGCCCCTCCTTTCGGCTGCTGCGGGACGTGGGCGCGCGCGATGTCGGCTGGAGCATCCTCGACACGGACATCTCGCCCGACCGCCGCCACCTCCTCTACTCCTCCTGGAGCGACTTCAGTGCGCCTCCCTCCCACCTTCCCTCCCCACTCGCGAGTGGGGTGGGGGCGATGCTTACCCGCGCCTCCTGCTACACGTGATACACTCACCGCACTCACGGCACATTCCTGGCAGTCCACCTGGTGGATATCTCCGACGACGCTGCGCAGGATGGGCATCACGAGGCCCTCGACCTGAAGCCCCGCGCCCACCGCTTCTGCGTGTTCTCGCTGCAGTACTCGCACGACGGCTCCGAAGTCCTCGCCGGCTCCTCCGATCAGTCGCTCTACATCTACGACCTGCACCGACGGTACGCACCCGCGCCAGTTACAGAATAACCCACCTACCTACCGCCCACCTACCACCGCACCGCCCACCACCCAGCGCGGGTATTTGGGGGGGGGAAGGGAAGCGCTCACTGTGTACGCTCCATTTGTTGGCCTCCGCCGTCGTGGTGGCTGGTGGCTGGTGGTGGCTGGTGGTCGTGTGGCTGGTGCGTGCGTCACACCAGGGAACGCACGCTGTGCATCGACGCCCACAGCGACGACATCAACAGTGTGAGCTGGGCCGATGAGACCTCCCACATCCTTTTCTCCGCGAGCGATGGTGCGCCCTCCCCTCCTCCCCTTGCGTGGCCCCTCCCTCGACTGCTGCGCGGGGAAAGACAAATTTTTGCACAGCGGTGATCCAATGGCTGGCTGCTCATGAGCATGACACGGCGGGCGGGCGCAGACTGCTTGTGCAAGGTGTGGGACCGGCGGGCGCTCAAGGGCGGTAAGCCCGTCGGAGTGCTGGTGGGTCACCTGGAGGGGATCACCCACGTCTCGTCCAAGCGCGATGGGCGCTACCTCATCACCAACTCCAAGGACCAATCCATCAAGGTAGCAGCTGTACCCCCACACCGCCCCCCCCCTTTCCCCTCCTCCTCCTCCGCAAGGGGGGGCTGCAGCTGTCGCGGGTTGGAGAGATCTCAAACTCATCGTGCGCGTGATCCACCGGTGATCATCCGGTGCCCAGCTGTGGGACCTGCGGAGCATGCGGCAGGAGAGCCGCGGACAGGAGCGGTCGGCTACGTTCGACTATCGGTATGGGGATCAGTACGTCTCGCCCACCCAGCGCAAGATCTTTGAGGGCAAGCTCGTGCACGCCAACGATTGCTCCATCAACACCTACCGCGGTGCACACAAGGCAACCCCCCCCTCTCTCCATTCCCCTCAAGATCTTGCTTGGCTCGGTCGGCTTGAGTGGCGGCTTGCTTACTGTGTGGAGCGATGATGGCCCAGGTATTCCAAACGCTGGTGCGGTGCTACTTCTCTCCCGCGGCGGGCACGGGCCAGCGGTACATCATCTCGGGCTCGCACGACGGGGCAGCCGTCATCTACGACCTCCTCTCTGCCGAGCCCGTTGCTCGCCTGCAGGCCCATGTACGCCCCCTCCCTGGCCAGGTTGGGGTGGTTTGGGTTGCTTCACTGATCAAGGCCTCAATCAGAAACGTGTGGTGCGGGATGTGGCGTGGCACCCGCACCAACCCCGAATCGTGACGACTTCCTGGGACGGCACCCTTCGCGAATGGGTCGCCACGCCCGACGTCACCCCCATGCTCCTCGAATGAGCTCGTTTCGAACCAACCTGCCGCCGCCGCCATTAATGTAGATAGAGATAGATAGCCGGCGAAAACAAAAAGCATTTTGTTTGGGGTCAAGAGCACTTGCTTGGCGGAGGCGCGGAGCGGGCCTACTACACGGATCCGTTGATGACCTCGTACTCGGCACGCCTGCGCTTCACGTACCACACGACGGCCACGACCACGGCAGCGAGCAAGAGAATGCCGCCCATACCGCCCACGATGATCCAACCAATCGTCGCCTTGCTCAGAGAGTCTGGCGAGGGCACAACCAACGCGCGTGGTGGTCGTCGTGGCGTCAACCCAGAAGCGGATGGGGGGGAGATAGCAAAAGAGGTTCGTACCGTCAGAGGCCAGAGCGACGCCCAGGACTTGGTCGATAGCGTAGGCGTAGCCGTTGGAACCAGCGGTGACGGAGCCCAGCAGATGGGCCGAGCCCAAGCGGGCATCGCCCTCGAGGGTGAGGGTGTTGTTGACGATGTGCACGGTCTTGTTGCTCAGCATGGTCAGGGTCATGTTCTGGATGGGAAGTGATCGATCACCAGTTGAGTGTGTGTGTGTGTGGGCAGGTGCCGGGTGGAATTCCAGGGGTGGCATGAGGTGGGGAGAAGGAGGCGCACCTGCGAGAGAGCCGGGAGCGGAGCCGGGTAGATGTGGGACTTCAAGACGCTGGCCAGCCTCGCGGTGGTCCTGCCGTAGTCGCTCTCGTCGGCCTTCTCCCAGGCCTCCTGGCTCGGGGCAAAAATGGTGTACCCGCAGTCCTCTGTGATGACGTCCCCCCCCCAACAACAAACAAACAAACCCGTGGGATCACGCCAGTTAACTGAGAAAGCGAGGGCCGCAGGAGCGAGCGAGCAGATGGTGATACCGGTCAAGCAGCTGGTGAGGTTGGCCTGGTCCAGCAGACGAAGCAGCGTGGTGTCGTTGAGTCCGACGAGGATCTTCCTCAGGCTGAACACGAACCCGTTGGGGACAAGAACCTGAACCACCAGCCACCAGCCACCAGCCACCACCCACCAGCCACCAGCCCACGGCCGTGGCAGAGTGGGGGAGAGAGCGAGCAAGAGAGAGAGATCCACTTCCACGTCAGGAGTCCGAGAGCGAGAGCGGGACCAAGAGAGAGGGTTGGGGGTGTGCTTACGGAGTTGATGGAATGCAGCACTCCATCGGAGGCCAGGGTGTTGACGGCTTCGACGCGGGCAGACGTCGAGCTGCTGTTCAAGGTAACCTCCACGGAGTTGTTCACCACCGCCTACACAAACCGGTGGAGAGACGCGCCTTGAGCAGCACACCCAATCATGTGATCGGACATTTTCATATTTCTATATATAAAAATATGTATGTATATATATATATATGGTTGGGGTTTGGGGGGGACACGACGCAGGCGAACGACAAGGAGGGAGGGAGGGAGGGCGGGCGTACCTTGGTGATGGTCACCGACTGATCGGCCAGGGTGTTGGCCTGCTGCGAGCCCAGCGCGATGTCCTGGGCGTAGAGCACCTCGCCCAGCACGTGGTACTTGAGCACCGTGCTGCCATATTTACCACACACACACGACACACACGACACACACGACACACACGACACACACGACACACACGACACACACGACACACACGACACACACGACACACACGGGCCAAACATGGATCCTCCGAGAAATGCGGATCGGCCCATGATGAGGGGATCGGGGAGAGGGTCCGCGACCAAAGGGTCAGCAGGTCGATTAGGCACCCACGCCAGCGAGCTGGAGAGGGGGAGAGAGAGGGAGAGAGAGAAGAGGCGGAGCGTACGCGAGATCGGCCTGGGACCCATTGGCGGCGGAGGTGAGGTAGCCGAGGAGGGCGGGATTCTGGCGCTTCAGGCTGGCGAATGCCGCCTCGGTGGGCGCAAACACGGTCGACGAAGCAGCCCTGCACCACCGGGGATGAGGAGGAGGGAGACGAGGAAGAAAGAAAAAGGGCCACGCACGTCACACACACACACGACACACGACACGCACACACGACGGGGAGGAGGAGGGGAGGGGTCAAGGAACGGCGAGCGGCGACGCCAGGCAGGAGTACGAGGAGGAGGAGGAGGAGAGGTACGGGAGGGTGAGGTTGGCGGCAGCGACGAGGGACTTGAGGGTGGGGAACGCGTCGAGGGCCTTAGCGAGAGAGCCGGGCAGGGGCAGCACCGACTCCAGGGCGTGGATGGCGCCATTGGAGGCCGCAATGTCCGCCTGCTGCACTCGCACTCCGTTGATGGACACTGCGCGGGGAGCAAGGAACAAGGAAGAGAAGAGAAAGAAGAGGCGCGGCGCCGCCGCCGCCGTAAGGCGAGGAAAGGAAAGGGGGGGAGGGGAGGGAAGGTCGGGTGGGAGAAATGTGGGAGGGAACGTGCCGGTGCCGTTGCCGTCAATGGAGACCTTGAGCTGCTGGGGCTGGTTGCTCAAGCTCGACAGCCTGAGGAGACTGGGCAGGAGCTCCCCGTCACTCAAGTTAGCCGCGAGGTACTGTGCTCCGTGCGAACGTTACCCCCCACCACCACCACCACCAGCCACCACCACCAGCCACCACCACCACGGCCATCAATAACAAGAATAGTTGAGCACAGCAGCAGCAGCAGCAGCAGCAGCAGCAGCAGCAGCAGCGTGGCTGTCACATGGCCGCGCAAGCACCAAGCGAGTGAGGGGAGGAGGAGGAGGCGCACGCGTCCGTCCACGAGGTGATAGGTGAGGAGAGGCTCGGTCAAGTTGAAGGGGGCTTTGTGGTCGACGGGGCCAAAGACCGTGCTGTCCACAGACCCATTGCCCAGGCGAGCCCGCACTGTGCCCCCCCCCCAACACACACAAAAAGTCAAGTGGGTGGAGAGGGGGGGGGAAATAGAAATGGAATAGGCGAGGCGAGGCAAGGTCTCCCAAGCCAACATCACAAGCGGCAAGGACGAGGTACCGAGCGCGGAGGCATCAACGGAGCTGGCCAGGTCGCTGAATCGGGTCTGGTTGCGCAACACCTCCAGAATGGTCCCCTGCGCCGACACGCCTGTGGCCGCCCACCCTCGTGAGCGAAAAAAAAAGTTGATGATGACGTCGACGTTGTAGGGCGGGTTGGGGCCAGAACGCACACAGGAAGGCGCAGGCAAGGCAAACGAGGAGGGTGGCCACGCTGTACTTGAGGAGGAGGGGCATGGTAGTGGCCTTGCAAGGAAAGAAGAAGGGTGCAGATGCGGTGCCGCCGGAAGAAAGAAGAAAAGGCAGCCCCCGTTCTCTTGGGCCGGCATTTTCCTTGTTTTTTTTTTTTTTTTTTTTTTTTTGTTTCTCTGGGGGCGTTGTCGTCTGTCACAGTGCGGGCTGCTGGCCCCATCATCATCATCGCCACCGCCGCCACCATCAGCATCGTCACCAGACCAGGAACTGGGTGGCCTTCTCCAAAAACTGCTCCAGCAAAGGACCCAGCTGGCGTGGGGCGAAGGCCAGCCTTCCACCGACGAGCCCCGGCACTGTAGCCACCACCCGGTAGCTCTTCTCGGTCAGCGTGCCGGTGCGTGCCGGGTCCCCTTCGGTCTCGCCCGAGCCCACCACCTGACGTTGGTTGGGTGCCGGGGGTCGGGTTGGGTGTCGGGTTGACAGAGACCATCATCAGCCCACCACCGTGAGGGCGGCGGCGGCGGCGGCGGCAGCAGTTGTAGGAGTGGCGGCCGTACCTGCAACCAGGGGATGGCTGCGCCCGAGGCGGACACTGTGGCGGCAGAGGCATGCGTGGGTGTGGAGAGGGGACTGCTGGCACATGGCACTGTCGTGCCCACCAGCCGCGCTTGCAGAAGCCGCTGATGATGAGAAACACGACGGGGGGGGGAGGTTGCGTGTTAGCGCTCTTACTGGGCGTGGGAACGTCCACCAGCCACCACCACCACGGCCACCACGGCCACGAGTTCGTTGAGTGCGCGCACGTGCGCAAGGCGAGGCGAGGCCCAATGGGGCAGCGCTGGCAGACCGTCAAAGCTTTGGGGGGGGGGGCGCAGCTGCCAGAAGGAGGAGGGCGGCGACGGAACATGTATGGTGGCACGTACTGTGGCGCGGTCGCTTCCGGTGACCGACAGACAGGGCAAGAGTTCCGCCACCCGGTCGTACTGCTGGAGAGGGCACACCGCATACATGCACCCACGCATCCACGCATTTTATATACGACGAGGACGGGCGTCAGGTGGGTCGGGCAAGTGCTGGCCGCGCATGGTTGGGCGTGGGCGTGGGCGTGGGCGTGGGCGTGGGCGTGGGCGTGGGCGTGGGCGTGGGCGTGGGCGTGGGCGTGGGCGTGGGCGTGGGCGTGGGCGTGGGCGTGGGCGTGGGCGTGGGCGTGGGCGTGGGCGTGGGTACGGCGAGGTGAGAAACGACGAAGGCGGTGGAGCGGGCGACGAGTTGCCGGAGGAAGGGCGGGGTCCAGGCGCATAGGGCGTCGAGGGAGGAGGTCAGGCAGTTGTCGAATCCGCGGGCATCTGCGGCCACCTGCACCACCGCCCAGCACTTGTCCCCGTGCCTCTCCGCAAAAGCGGATGCAGCGGAATGCGCCCCGGGCAAAGACATCACCTGCCCCGCGGGACCAGCACACAACACGACACGACACACGACACACGACACACAGCATCAGCGGGCGCGCGAGCTCCACATGCCCGTGTGAGGGTGAAGGCACACCGCGACTCTGGAGATGTCCAGCTCGTCGAGAAGAAGCGAGTAGAGATCGGCCTCCTGCTCCTCCGGCGTGAGGGAACGGTCGTCATTGTGGAGTGCGGAGGCGGGGCGACTCACGGCGATGAAGGTGTAGGGCGGCAGTTTGCCCTCCGGCAACACCAGCGGCGATGGCGGCGGCTGCTCCACAAGCCGCTTCCGCACGGGCGGGAACAGCTCGTCCGCAAACACACGCCCCTGCTCTGCCCCTCCTGGACGCCCTGGCTCCATTCCCACCAGCCGCCACCAGCCGCCATAGACAAACAGTCAACGAGGTGTCGCGTGTGTGTGTGTGTGTGTGGTGTGTGTGTTCCCTCCATCATGAGAGATACGCCAGGCACCCACCACGCGTGAAAGGTGACTTCTTGGGTGGCGATGTACCGTGCAGAAGGAGGACAGGAGGGCCGTGCCCAGGGCGGATGGCGAAAGCCACGCTGGCACCGTTGCCGAACCACACCTCTCGCCATTCCCATCCCTCGCCTCCTCCGCTGGCGTGGTCTTTGGTGGTTGATGCAAAGGCTGCAGGGGAACTAGTACTCCCCAACCATTTAGGCAGAGGAACCGGCCAACCGCCACTTCCAGCAAGCACAACAGCAAGCAAGACTGCTGTTGCCAGAGCGGCGCCAGCACCGACAAGGCGGAGGCCCTCTCTCACCATCTCTTTTGGATCGATTTTTCGTTGCTGGTATTTTCATTTTATTTTCCTCCGCAAGAAGAAGAAATGTTTGGATTTTAAGGGGCCATCCCGCAGTTTTTTTTAAATGGTGGTGGAGACAGAACGCAATTTGGTGTTTGCGAAATTTTTGGCTCATGCTGAAGGGAAATAACCGGGCGGGCGAATTCGAGTTTTTGTCCGGTAAACACGCTCAAATTTTTCCGAAACGTACACCATTTAAAACAAACTGCGGGGTTCACCTGAGGCGTGAGCTGCTTTCTGGTGCGGTCTGTGATAGCCAAGTTGTCGAGGGAAGGAGGCCGGTCTGGACAGGAAATGTAGTGTTTTTTTCGGGCGGCCTGCCCAGTGGGCGAAAAGGGGAGGTGCAGGTAATAAAAAATTGACCAACTCCGAGAAGGCCAAACCTCCGTGTCGGGCTGCCCGCCATTACCACCGCGAAAAAGTGTACATCGATGGTGCCCACGACCCAAGCTCTCCCGACGGAGGGCGGCTCTTGGCCCTCCGGCCTCCCATCGATTGTGCTGGTACCGGTTCTGCTTGTGGCAGCTTTTTTTATTGCGGCAGCCGCTGCCAGCGTGCGGGCATCCAGGCGTTTGGGCAACATCCCCGTGCCTCGCACTACTTCGCGTATCCCCATCTTTGGCCATGTTATCGTACCGATCTCTCTCTCCCCCCAACCACATCAATGCCGTGACGTCAAGTGCACCGGCTCGCTTGTCGCGTAGCGGGTCCCATCATGTTTGTTTTAACGGCGAATGCCCCTTCGTGTAGGACATGGTCAGTGGCACGCCGTGGCACGTAATGACTGAGTGGGTGCGCACGTACGGCTCTGTCGTCCGCTTCAATTTCTTCAACCTGGTGCGGACCCTCCCCCCCCTCCCTTTGCTTTTCCCCGCCATTAACGCGCCTCCAGAACTACATCGTGGTGGCCGACCCCGACTTGGTGCGGCATGTGTTTGCCACCAACCTCAAGAACTACCGCAAGGACCGCAGCTCCTACTCGCCTTTCCTCCCATTGCTCGGCACCGGGTGAGCGCTCTCCCCTCCCTCGATTTTCCCCCTAGCGCGGACCTCAACTGTTGGCACGGCCGACATACCCTCGTGCCCGCACGTGGTCACTCTTTACTGCCCCCCCCCTTTCCTCTCTTCCCCCTCCTGCTACCACCACGGCCACTGGAGGCGCGGCACTCACGGCACGGACATGGCGCTGTACGTTTGAGGGTGGGCGAGCAGGCTGGTGACTGCTGAAGGTGACCTGTGGCGGCGTCAGCGCAGTTTAATTGGGGCGGCTTTCCGAGTGGAAATCTTGGCTGAGGTTGGTGCCCCACCACAAAACACACGCACACACACGACACGACACACACACCACACACCACAGCACGTGTGTTTGTGCGAGCATGAGAGGCAACGTCGGACGACAGTCAGCGACTGATCACAATCGTGCGACACTCCGCCCTTTGTTACGTCATGACTCCACCAGGCGGCGACCATTGCCCTGGAGGCCACGCAACGACTTGTGGAGAAACTGGAAGGACTCGTCGCCAAAAACGGTGGACAAGCCGTCGTCGTCGAAATGGGTGAAGAGTTCAGGCTACTTACGCTTCAGGTAGGGGAAGGGCATGCTACTATCGCAGCAGGGGGGGGGTTAATTTTTCGTGATGATCTCCGATCAATGATGCGGTGGTTGGTTGTGGGATGCAGGTGATCGGTCAGGCCGTACTGTCCATGTCGCCGGAAGAGTCGGACCGCGTGTTCCCGCAGCTCTATCTGCCCATCGTCGAGGAGGCCAACGCCCGCACGTGGTACCCCTGGCGGGCGCTCTTCCCCACCGAGAGTTGGCGCGCCTACTACCGCTGCATCAATGAGCTGAACGCCTTCGTCACCGACGTCATTCGGAGGCGCGCGCATGCTTTCGATGAGGTACGCCCGCCCACCAAGGAGGGGGCAACGGGTCAAGCAGCACCAGCACCAGCATGTGTGGTGTGTCCGTGTGTCGTGTGTATCATTAGTGTAGACATGCGTGAGATCGGAAGAGCTCACGGGGGCCACCCTCCTTCGGCGCGTCAACTTTCTGTAGGCTCGGGCGCAGGGCAGGGACCCCTGTGAAGGACGCAACGTCGACGTGCTGGATCGCATTTTGCTCGGTGTGCAGCAGGCAGCTGACGCCGACGACGCATCCGCGGGCGAATCCCCCTTCACGGACGAGGTGATTAGACAACTTCGCGACGAGATCAAAACCTTCCTCTTTGCTGGTCAGGCTTACCCCGCAATCCGCGCCGCACGCATGTCCGCCCTTCACTCGCTCTCTGACTCTCACTCTCCTCCACACCGCCATGTGGCGTGGGCGTGGGCGTGGGCGTGGGCGTGGGCGTGGGCGTGGGCGTGGGCGTGGGCGACTCGCAGGCCATGAAACTTCGAGCATGATGTTGGTACGTACGCCCAAGACTTCTCAAGAGGACTGCTTTGCCGTGCGCTGCCGCATGCCATCACCGATTCCCTCCCCACACACCTTGAAGACGACTCTGTCTGACTTTGCCTGCCGCGCGTAGACCTGGACTCTGTACGAGCTTACACAAAACGACCGCTGCATGGAGCGTGTCCTCGGAGAAGCCAATACTGTGTTCGTGCCCGAGGTGGAGTCGGCAGGCCCGGATTATGCTGCCTTCAAGGATCTGAGCTACTCGGCGAACGCCCTCAAGGAAGCCCTTCGCAAGTACGCCATCGTCCCTGTGGTCACAAGACAGGTACACCACCGGCCACGCTGTTGTCCTTGTGCCGACCATTCCGCCCCGCGGTTGCAGAGTCTCTCATTTTCATGTATAACTCCCCGCCAGGCGGTGGAGGACGACGTCATCGGGAGGTATCAGATCCCTGCGGGCACGAGAGTGATCGTGCCGATCATCGCCATCCACCAGAATGCAGAGCTCTGGCCACAGCCCACCGCTTTCCGCCCGGAGCGGTTTGAGACCTCCCCGCCCCACGCTTATGCTTGGCTAGGTGCACCTCCCCTTCCCGCCATAATACTTTGCCCCTCGTGTGTTGACTCTCTCCCTTTCTCTTGCTGCCCTCCTCCTCATCCCAAGGGTTCATCAACGGGCCTAGGGCGTGTCTTGGCCAACATTTCGCCCTCCTCGAGTCCAAGATCGTGCTGAGCCGCCTGGTGCAAAAGTTCCGGTTCGAGGCCTGCGCCAAGACCTCGGGTGATAAGCACCCCTACAAGATTCCCATCTGCCCTATTGATGGCATTCACGTCCTTGTCACGCCAAGGGCTACGCAGTAGTCATGTGTTCCGTACCCCCCCCCCGCCGAGAGGCGAATCTCCACCACGATTACAAAAAAACCACTTTTTTTGGGATGGAGGAATTCCTTCGCGCCGGCCTCTTTGCGCCTACGCATGTCGACAGCAAATCGTTTAAAAATCTAGATAGATGGCAGCCAAAGGCACAAAGATACAGGGCCACAGGGTCATAGTAGTAGGTGGCGGTGGGGCGGGCAAAAGTGCGCTGACCCAGATGTTCATGTACAACTCGTTCGTAAAGGAGTACGACCCTACAACCGCGGACTCTTACCGGGTAAGTTGCCCCCCCTCCCAAATCCCGTATTCCTCATGTCTAGCCATTGATTCGCCGCTCCTTCCCTATTCATATGCCCCTACGCGGTTCGCTATACAAATCCAAATCAAATCCTCCCAGTGCGTAGCTCCCCGCCCCAGCAGAATTATAAATTGAACGTTCAATTTATTATTATAATTTACATTTTTTTGTTGTGATTACTGTGCCCTAGGAAAATATTCGAGGTAGATGGACAGAAGGTCCAGATCGATATCTTGGATACAGCTGGCCAGGAGGAATACGTACACCTCTTCCTCCTCCTCTGAGGACTGAGAAGGACAGGACGAGGACTCTTACCAAGGGCGACCACCGCGTGCGTGGGACAGATGAGGGATAACTACTACGGGCTGGGTGAAGGATTCCTGGTGGTGTACGCCATCACGATGAAGGACACGTTCCGGTCCGTGACGCGATTCTACGACCACATCGTGTCAGTCAAGGGCAAGGAGGAAGTGCCCATGATACTGGTTGGCAGCAAGCGAGACCTCGAGGACCAGCGACAAGTGACGACGGAAGAGGGCCAGGAGCTGTCGAAGAAGCTCGGCTGTCCTTTCTTCGAAACCAGCGCCAAGACGAGAGAGAATGTGGACGAGGTGTTCAGCGAGCTCGTGCGGAGAGTCGTCGCCCACAAGAAAGCCCTCGGCGTAGAATCGGAGACATCACCGGCGTCCGGCTGCTGCGTGCTCCAGTGAGCGTCGCCGCAACCTGTCCTACGCCAGCACGCCTCGGCCACTGCTTCTCAGCATGCGATCTGCGGACACACCGGGTCAGTGGGCCTTGCAAAGGATCGATCGTGGGCGCCCGCTTCTGCGCGCGTCTCTTCTTTCCTTTATTTATTATTTCTCATGCCCTTCGCGTGCGCGGGGTCGGCCGCTCCTCTCCTGGGCATGCATTTGCCTTCCCCTCCCAATTTGTTTTGTTGCCTTCCTGGTAGGCTCAAATGGCCCTGTACATACACCACGGCACCTTTATGCCCTGCGCAGAAGAAAATACTTATAATAAAAGGTAGTCTTTAATTTTACAGGAATTTTTTCGCAGGCGGAGTTGGACTTAGGATTCTCAGACTTCTTCACCACACGACCAAGACGACCCGCTTTCTCGCTTGCCTTGAAAGCTGCAGGCCTCGCGATCGCTTCAACAGACCTAAAAAAATACGGGCTTCATGATGTGACAGTACTCAGCCATGTACGACTGCTCGTTCGTCCAATAAATCGGGCATTACACGACCACACCCGAACAAGAGGACCGGTTTTCTCGCTTGCCTTGAAAGCTGCAGGCCTCGCGATCGCTCCAAAAGCCCTAAAATAATACGGGCTTCAAAAATGTTAGGATTCAGCCCTGTGGGATGACTCGTTGGGAAAGTTCACGTGGGCATGAACGTTGTCCATTGACACCGAAATCGTGCGCTGTCCGTCGCACAACATCAACATCGTAGCCCAGCTTACGGTTTTCTGCTTGCATGGGGGATGCAACGAAAACTCACGACACTCGTTCAACTCGAGTGAGTGGCGAAGATGGGAAACCACAACGGCTAGTCGTACAGTCCTGATCTGCTCACAAATGAAGACCCCTTGACTAGAACTGCGACAGGCACCTTCGCCAGCCTCAGGGGATTCAACGGTAACGGTCGGCGACTCATCTCCTCCATAAAACGCGTAGCATGCAAAATCTGGCACGTATGCAGTATGAGTTCGAAGTACATGAAGAATGCATGAAATACAATTGAAACGCGTTCTATGGACCACAGGTAAAACTCATGTGACAACATGTACAGCGCGCGTAGAGTGCACATACTATTAGAACGGCGTGGGTGTTGGCACGAGTGGGAGGCCACCATGCACGAAGTGGAGAGAGAGGTCTACTACTAATTTGAAGACGAGGACCGGGACATGGACGAGGTGCGGAGGCTCGAGCACTCGTTTATTGAAGAGTAGAAGAAAAGAACAACTCAAAGACAAAATTGAATAATAAGTATAAGTACCCTTGCCCCAACACAATGCTGGTGAGAGGCATTGGTGGAGCAGGGGGCGCACTTACTGTAGCATGGAGCTCTCTTGCTTCAATCGATTGTTGGGTGCAGTGTGCTGTGCTGCGTGCATAAGAAGAAAACAAGAGAGACGACTGCGTTCAAGTAAAATACACTAAGGGAGGCCAAACAGCCGAATTTTCGCCCAACTTTCGCGCGGTTGGGAGTTTGACCACCTCATGCTAGGGACTACGCGTTTTACGAGTATCATGAACGTTCAACGCGTTATAGTTGCATCCCCTCAAGCATGCAGAGCTAGGGAGTTTGATCGGATTCAATTTGGGCTCGTGGGCTACTCGTGTTACGTGTTTTCGTTGCATCCCCTCAGTTTCTGCACGCACAGCTAGAACTTGAATAAACCTAGCTGTAGTCATGGCATCCGCGATGTCCACGGTTGTCCGCGACATCTGCGGACAACACTCATCTCCCTTTCCAATGATAGATTCAGGAAAACTCACTTGCTTTGAAAGCTCCACGGACGGCACAGACGAGTGGCCACGAGTAGACAAATAATTCTACGAAGTAAACTAGTGCTTCGAGTTAAACTAGTTCTACTCGTTTTCGTTACATCTACACTCCATAGCCCGTGGTCTAATTGGTCTTTTCAGGCCGCAAGCTATCCAGGCAAGCGAGAAAAATGATCCTCTTTATTTTAGGAAGTGATTTTACGCGATCACGATTTGTCAGGTAAACAGCGCGCTGTAGAGACTTGAATCGTGTGCCGTCTTGTAGCCCGTGGTCTAATTGGTCTGGATATTTGTTTTCAGGCCGCTAGCTATCAAGGGGATGCAACGAAAACGAGTAACACTCGTTAAACGCGTTTAACTAGTTTAAAGCGTTTAATCAGTGTTGCCACAGGTGGTTTGTGGTCATTTTACTCGTTTTTTTACTCCTTTAACTCATTATTTACTCGTTTTACTCGTTATTTACGCATTTTTTACTCGTTCCACGCGGGTTTTACTCGTTCCACGCGGTTTTTACTCGTTTCACACGTTCTCTACTGGTTTCACGCGTTTGCTACTCGTTTCACGCGTTCTCTACTCGTTTCACACATTCTCCACTCGTTTCACAAGTGGCCCACACGTTCGACGAGTGGGCAGGTCGTTAAACGAGTTTAATCAGTGTTTTACTAGTTAAACTAGTTAAACGCGTTTAACGAGTGTTACGCGTTTTCGTTGCATCCCCCAAGGCAAGCGAGAAAGATGATCCTCCGCTTTGCCTGGTGGACCGATTTTCATCGGCTAGGTGTTAGGCGAAGCACTCTGCAGAGCCCTTAATCGTGCGGCATCTTGTAGCCCGTGGTCTAACTGGTATGGATACCTATTTTCAGGCCGCTAGCTGGCAAGGCAAGCTAGAAAAGGGTCCTCTTGTTCGTTATTCGTTGGCCCAACGAGCTGTCGTGCAGGGCTGAATCCTATCCCATCATGAAGCCCGTATTTTTTTAGGGCTTTTGGAGCGATCGCGAGGCCTGCAGCTTTCAAGGCAAGCGAGAAACGGTCCGCTTGGTCGTGTAGTGCAGATGGCCGCGAATCCCCAGCCAAACTCCGCCTGCTAAAAATCCTGTAAAATTTTAACCTTATTATTTCTTATTATTCCTTTCACTCCTGAACTTGCCTTATTTAACACCTCGGATTTATTTAGCCACCAACTTTTTGACCTGGGACTGGTCGGGCAGACTACAACGGATAGTGCAGCGGGGGTGAGCGACGTCCGGGAGAAGCAAATGGGTTGTGATCGCTTCGGCCAGCCCGTCGCAACCGTAGGGCAAGTATGCTCTTTTCGTCCACCTGCCAATTCCACCGGCCAAGTCAGGAATAGAAGAAGAAAGTGCGGTGCAGGACGAACGCTGGGACGTGCCTTGACAGGCACAGGGAGGCCAGTAAGACGGCGCACTTCGTCCCTCAGCTCTGGATAAGCCTGATGTGATAGACACACAACACGCATCACCATACCGCCATGCACACACACACACATTTGAAAGAAAGGGCGTGAGGGGAGGAAGGTGGCCGCAGCAGTTTGCTGGCGAGGGGAGAGAGCACGCGCACCTGCGTACGCTGCATGAGGAGGGTGACAACGTGGTGGCTCGGCACGAAGCCTTTCTCTGCACGACGGGGGGGTCATGAGTCACCAACTCGTGGAGCAGAAAAGGGAAGCAAGCGAACACGGGGAGATGATGCGTCATACCGCGCATTTCACGGAGAGTCTTCATGGCCGAGTTGAGGTAGCCGGAGCGGGCAAGGCAGCGCACCATGTACTCGTAGGTGCGCATGTTGGGCTCGACCCCTGCTCGGACCGACCCATGATGGGAAAGGCGCCGGGGAGAAAAGGAGAAAGAGGGAAGCAGTCAGCACTGCTCCACGCGCTAGGTTTGAGCGCCGTGGCCACCTGCCGCCTGCACCAAGTATGGCTTGGGGCGGGAGCGGCGGGTGGGAGAGGGAGGCGCACCGGATTCCTTCATGAGCTGCCACGCGTGCAGGGCTTTGTCCGGGCGCCGCGTGTCGGCGTAGAGTTGGACGAGGCATGTGTAGGTCACCACGTCAGGCGTGAAGCGCTCCCCGAACGCCCACAGATCGCCGCCATCACCACGGCGCCCCATGTCGTCCGAGTCCGACACGGGGCCTGGTGGGGACTGGCCGGCGCTGTGGTCCACAACGGCGGTGGCGGCGCCCTGGCTTGCCACCACCACCGGCGCCGCACTTGCAGCGGAGAGGGGCCGGGGAGGGAGGAAAGCCGCATCGAACAAGGCCTCCACCGAACGGATCCGGTGAGCGTGCGCGTAGAGCGAGAGCAATGTGTTGGCAGTGTAGCGATCAGCCTGCTGCCCTATCTGCTTCATCTGTGTATGATGACCGATCAATCCACCAGTGTCGTCAGCAACAGCATGATGATGATGATGATGATGATGATGATATGATAATGCAGAGGCTGCAGTTGTACCCCCCGTCGCATCGCCTATCACCCTTCCACCAGTCGGTGCTGCAGGGAGGGTCGGGGAGGGCGGGGCGTGGCGGGGCGGGGGCGTACGGTGTGGATGATGCGAGCGGCGGTGGCAATGGTTGTGGTGCGGGTGAGCGAGTCGGCATGAGGTTGGGCAGAGGCGTAGGCCGACAGCAACGAGTTCCAGAAGCGTGTGGCCTCGGGTTTGGCTGGACGACAACGTCGGTTGGGTTGCGTTCCACCGCCAAGTGTGAGCCAGGCACGAGCTTGATCAAGTCTCAAGTGAGTTGGAGGGGGAATTGGGGGGGGACCGCACCCACAAGCATGCCGCTGTCGTTCATGCTCTTGAACACGATCTCGGCCATCTTGACGTCGCCGTTCCTGGAGCTGGCATGGAGTAGCGCGGAATAGGTAACCTGCGTACGTGTGTGTGTCGTGTGTGTCGTGTGTGTCGTGTGTGTCGTGTGTGTCGTGTGTGTCGTGTGTGTCGTGTGTGTCGTGTGTGTCGTGTGTGTCGTGTGTGTCGTGTGTGTCGTGTGTGTCGTGTGTGTCGTGTGTGTCGTGTGTGTCGTGTGTGTAAAAAATATGTACATATATATTTATATGGGGAACGGAGCCGGATGAGATAAAGGGGAGGCAGGCTAGGCTAGGCTTTGCTTGGTGGTTGTTCCGTTTCGTTTTCGTGGTTTGCCGTGGGTGGGGGGGGGTACCTCGTCTGGCCTGAACCCGGCCGCTTTCATCCGCTCGAGATTGAGGAAAGCCTCGGCGTAGTAGTCTGGCCACGACGTCAAACCCCCCCCCATCCGCACGACGACCGTGAGCAGGGGTGGTGGGTGGTGCAGGGAGGAAGGGGGGAGAGTAAGAGCACCGCGCCGTTGGGCACACGCGCCGATCTGAGCGTTGTAGGTGACCTCGGTCGGGCTCAGCTGCAGGAGCTGCATCTCTTCCATCACATTGCGCGCCCTTTCCACCTGCCCTTTCTGTGGGTGTGGGTGTGGGTGTGGGTGGGGTGCGGGTGCGCGCACGCGGGCGACAACAACAAACAAACAAACAAACAAACAAAAAAGCGGTGAGGGAAGGGGCCGTGCTGCACGGAGGCACCGCCCCCGCGCGGGGGGGGAGGAAAGAGGGGGGAGCGGGCTGGGGGGAGGAGGGGGTTTGAAGGGGGGGCAATGCGAAATGACGCCATGCGTGCATGCACGCGGGCATTACCTGAGCGCAGGCAGTGATCATGAGCGTGAAGGTGACTTCGTCGGGCTCGATGGCTTCTCGTTGGCGCATGTGGTCGAACGTGTCCCACGCCCTGTCCACGTTGTCCGCCAGGAGGCAGCCGTGGATGAGAGACGTGTAGATTACCTGCCCTCCCCCGCCCCCGACCCCGCCCAAGACCCCGCCAACAACGAGGACGATCAGCTGCTGGTGCTGGTGCTGCTGCTGGTGCTGCTGCTGGTGGTGGTGGCGCTGGGGGGGGGTTCACAAAGGACTGCTCTGATGGGAGGGATTGGGGAGGGGGGGATGGCGCATGGCAGTCAGTCGCACCACATTGGGGCGGATGGAGGCCTCCTTGAGCCTCTCGAGCACTTGGAAGGCGTCCTGGAGCTGCCCGGCCCGCGTGTAGGCCTGCGCGAGGGCCGTGTAGGTCCAGATATTCGGCTCCAGCCCCTCTGTCATACGCCTCCGAGCGTCGAGGTCAGGTTCATGCCAACGTTGGTGCGGTCGTGGTGGTGGCTGGTGGTGGCTGGTGGTGGCTGGTGGTGGTGGTGGTGATGGTGGCTGGTGGTGGCTGGTGGTGGCTGGTGGTGGCTGGTGGTGGCTGGTGGTGGCTGGTGGTGGCTGGTGGTGGCTGGTGGTGGCTGGTGGTGGCTGGTGGTGGCTGGTGGTGGCTGGTGGTGGCTGGTGGTGGCTGGTGGTGGTGGTGGTGGTGATGGTGGTGATGGTGGTGGTGATGGTGGTGGTGGTGGTAATGGTGATGGTGATCATGGTGGCTGGTGGCTGGTGGCTGGTGGTGGCTGGTGGTGGCTGGGCGTGGTGGTGGCGTAGCGCGGACCTTCTGTCATGCGGGCTAGGTAGCGCTCGGCCGCGTGTGGGTCCTTGTTCTTGGCGCAGGCCACCACCATGGACGTGTAGATCTCCACGTTGGGCACAATGCCGTGTCGCTGTCCTCCGCCAGACCGCCCCGCCCCCACCCAATCGTGAGATGAGACGCGTCGGCCAGAAACGCGCGCCCGCGTGGGTGGCAAGCGGCTGCTGGGGGGCGGGGGCGGTACCAGCATGTTCTCGAAAGTGCGTTCGATGGGGGCGAGACCCATTCGTTCAGCCTGGGCACGGATCAGGAGGTTGTACCGCTTCGCGGTCCGCACGTGCCGCCGAAAGAGCTTGTCCTCGTCGACCTCGGCCAGCTTGAGCTCTTCCTTCTTCGAGACCTGCAGGAGGACAGCAGCCCGGGGCATGCCACACGACACGACACGCACGACACACAACATTGCACGCACGAGCCACACGACGTTACGTACGGTTGAGTGGGCACCGGCACGGATAAGAAAAGGGGGGGGCATGGGGTTGTGTGTCGGCATTCGCCCGAGGAGCACGAAAGCGCGCCCACCTTACCACGCCAGCCGCCAGCCACCACCACCACCAGCAGCAGCACCAGCAGCAGCGCCGCCGCCGCCGCCAGCCAGCCAGCCAGGGAGAGGGGATGAGAAGGGAGGCGCGCACCATGGGGGACTGGGAGGGGAGCATGAGGATGTCAAAGAACCGGTCGGCGTCCGCCTTGGCGTCCACGAGTCCGTGACTGGAGCTCCCCGCCGCCGCCGCCGCCGCCGGTGGCCACTCTCCTCCACCTCCTCCTCCTCCTCCTCCTCCCTGACGCTGCTGTTGGGTGAGCTGCCCGCTCCGGGTGGCCGTCGGCACCTTCCCCTGCTGCTGCTGCTGCCTTTCTTTTCCTCTTCCGCCGCCGCCTCCTCGCGAACCTCCGCCCCGGCTTCCGCCACCGCCACCGCCGGCCACGAGGGCGATGCCCTGCCGCCGTGACTGCCGCAGCAGGCCGCAGCTCCCGAGAGGCAACAGGGGCGTGCGGCTGCTGCTGCTGCTGCCGCCGGTGCGGTGGTGGTGGAGAAAAAAGGCGAGAAGTGGCCGAGGCGGAGGAGGAGGAGGAGGGCACAACGGAACCACCACCACCAGCAGCAGCAGGTGGTGGTGGTAAGGAGGAGATGAGCCGGCCCGCGGAGGCGGCGGCGGAAGAAGTGCTGCCTCCGGGCGAGGAACGGGTGAAGAGCAGCCGCCGCTGCTGAAGTGGTCTCAGTCGCGCCCACATTCGTGTGTGTGTGTGCGCCTGCCTTGCCTCCGGACGAATCTTTCTTCTTGGATTTTGTTTGTTACGGTTTCTTCACGTTCGGTTTCTTTTCATTTCTTTTGTTCTTTTGTTCTTTTGTTCTTTGTGGGGATTTCTGGGGTTCTTTTGTTCTTTGTGGGGGGGTGCGCGGCCAAAGGAAACGGTGTGGGGGAGTGGGAAATGTATTTGTACGGAGCAAGGGGGGGGGGCGGGTTCAGGTGTGCACACAACGCGGGGCCAACGACGACAACTGTACGTCACGGGGAGCCGCGACGGAAAGGGAACAGCGAGAAGGGAAACAAAGAGAGACAGGTGGAGGTGGAGGTGGAGGTTGATGTTGTCGTTAGCCCTACTTGGTAGGCCAGGGAAGGCGGCGCCTCGAGGGGGAGAAGAGGCGAGCGCGGTCCGGTCGCCGCCGCCGGGCACCACCACGGGAGGGTCCCCTCTGGAGGGCCGAGAGCTCTCCTCTCGGTGGAGGTGGGGCGAGGGAGCCGCACGGCGCCGCCGGGTGTCCGGGCCACGGGGGCAGCAGCGGCTAAGCTGCCGCTAGAGGTAGAAGTCGTCTTCGTCTTCGGCGTCGGCCTCCTCGGCGGCTTCGATGATGTCAAAGTCCACCTTGTAGCGGAGGATGCCGCCCACGCCGCCAAAGCCCTTGACGAACTGGGAGCCCTCCTGGGACTTGTTGGTGATAAACTCGAGCGTGCAGCCAAACTCCTTGTAGTGGTCGGCGAACCACTCGATGAGGGGCTCCTGCGAGAGGACCTCGAGGTCGCCGCCGTCGGTGTCCTTGAAGTTGGAGGCGACGCTGGTCTGTTCCTTGTTGAGGTAGATGGTCTTCTCGGTGCCGTCGCGCGGGTTCTTGAGGCGGTAGCGCACGTGATCGAGGCTCTCGTAGACGATGAGGGTCTCGACGGCGCCCAGCTCGAGGGCCTGGAGGGTCTCCTTGACGCCGATGCAGTACTTGCCGGTGTCGCGGGCCAGCTGCTCCATGAACTTGGTGAGCAGCTTCTTCTCCTGCACGAACTTGACGTTCTGCAGGCCCTCGGCGGCGAGCTCGATGGCCTGGTTGAAACCGTTGTCGCCGCCGTAGGAGACGTCGATGATCTGGAGCAGGATCTCCTTGAGCCGCGGGTCGAACAGGTCCGAGGCGGCCAGATCGTTCTTGAAATCGGCCAGACCGGCCAGCACGAGACCGGCGATGTTGGGGCGGTCGTTGGTGATGAAGAACTGCGTCGCGAGCTCGGCCACCTTGCGCAGATAGTTGTGTCGCTTCTCCAGACGCAGACGCGCGAATCGCAGGGCCGACTGACCACCGCGGCCGTGCTTCTTGGGCAGATCGACCGTGAGCCGGTGGATCACATCGCGCGTGTTGCCGCTCAGCGTGGCGAACAGCGACCCGCTGCCGTCCATCACGATGAAGCCGAACTTGGCATCTGACTCGAGCAGCTCGCGCAGGGGCTCCGTGTGGAACTTGTTGTCACACAAGTACAGACTCGTGTTGATGGGCTTGAACGGAATGAGATCGATGTTGACCTTCTTCTCCTTGCCCTCGTCGGTGATGATGGTGCCGCAGTAGATCACCAGCCCGTTGTCCGGCACCTTGGAGAATAGCTTCAGCCTCTGCTGGGTCGAGGTGATGGCTCCCAGCACCGACAGCCGATTGACTCGGCTCTTGATGTTCGACGCCGTGCCGTACTCGTCGCCCAACATCTTGGTGGCGCGCGAGATCTGATCCTTGGGCGGCAGGATGAGCGAAATCATGCTCGTACCGTTACCACGCGCCGCCTCCAGCGATGCGATGAGCTTCTTGATCCTCCATTGCTCGATGTTTTTCTCGTGCTCATCCAGTGCTTCGGCGGCGGACTTCTTCGACATGATGAGGGGTCGTCGGTGTCGGAACGCACAGGGGGGCAGGAGGCCTTCTGAGACTGTTGAATCGAACAAAAAAAAAAAAAGAAGCGCGCCTTCCTGAGCGCCCGTTCCTGGTTTCTTCCTCCGTGGCTATCACCATCATTCCAGAAATTCTCGGGGCGAAAAGGAGCCTGTCTTCCCAACGGTTGGCGGTGCCTTTCTGCTGCTGGCGAGTGTACTCTTCTTTAGAGGTGGGGCTGCGCGTAGCCGCCGTCGCTCGGCACGGCCGCTGCGTGTCTGGGTGGGTGCTTCTTCTTGGCGCCCGCTCCTTTCTTCTCCTTTTTCTCCTTTTTCTCCTTCTTGAGGGGCACCGGTGTGGTCGCCGCGCTGGCAGCGGTGGTCGTGGAGAAGTTGGAGTAGAGGTTGACCCGCTCTCCCTCCTCGATCTGCACCAGCAGCTGGCTGTACTTGGAACCCGTGAACGGGGTCTGATGGTCGTGTGGTGGCCACGCAAGTGGTGTGTCAGTCTCTCAGGGCACCCGGAGCGGGTGTGGATGGGGCGAGGGCGAAAGGGTACCTTAAGGCTGAGCTCGGCCTTGTAGTGCTTCACGAGCTTCCGCAGCGAGGGGAAGCTCTTATCTTCCGTGAGCCAATATGCCTTGCCCGGGGCGTGGCTGCGCGCGTTTGTAACGAGAGCATGCCTTATTAGTGTGTGTGTATGTGTGTGTGTGTGCCCGCGCGCGCGCCACAGGCTGCATACGCGGCTTCGCGCACGGGATAGATGGGCGCGGCACCTCACGCGGTAGTTCTGTAGGTTGTCTCTCGAGGTGAGTGTGGTGATGGTGAAGAAGCCCGGGTGCTGTGCGCTGAACCGAATTAGATAAGTTCCTGTTGTTGTTGTTGGTGTGCCACGAACGCGCGGGGGTCAGCCAACGAACGAAGTGCGCGGTCTCTCCATGCAGCGCGTACCGACAGATTTGCCGGCGAACACAATGCCCATCTGGTCTGACGTGGCATCGCCATAGAATCCCCTGCAGCACGAAGGAAGGAAGCGGATTCATGGAGGTGAGGCCTCCATGCATGTAGTCTGCTGACACTCAAAAAAATCCAAACGGCAAGCGTTTGAAGGATGTACTTGATCTTAATGGTGGAAACCACGTTCTGGAGGAGCTTCTTGCCCTTGGCGAACGGACCGAACCACTCCAGGATGGCGCTGAACCTCTCGAGCGTCACGACGTCCTCGTTTTCTGTGCGCATAGAGAGAGAGAGAGAGGCAGGCAAGCACAGGGCCGGTCCATGAGTTTGGTCAGTCACCTCACCACCTCACTGCAGTGAGGTGAGGACAGGAGCTTCAGCCCCCTCCCCCCTCCCCAGAGCATGGGTGGCGCCAGTTCAATGGCTGGGTGCGTACCTGGCACGAGGACCATGCGCAGGGCCTTCCAATAAATATCCTTCTCCACGTCGACCCCTATCTCGCACCATTGCGCGAGAACTCGGGCGAACTGTTTCCACTCCACAGCGTAGAGCAGCTCGCCCTGACGACGCACCGAAACGAAACGGAGGTGAGCAGCACCACGGCCAACTAACGCGCATCGTCTCACGCACGTCCACTAATAAAAATAATATATAAAATAAAAATAGGAGGCAAGGATAAACTCACGAACCTTGACGCAGAAGCACTCCTTCCAGAACGTTCGCGCCAGGGAGTTGGCCTCACTGATGGTTTCATCCAGCACGACTGCGCCACACGGGTGGCGCCACCGTAGGCATGATTGGGGGGGGGGGGAGAGGAGGAGAGAAAGAGGGGTGAGACCCTTGCGTATGGCGCACGGGTTGGAAAAAGGAGGAGCGGGGGGGGGGGCACTATTATCGCACCTTCGTCCAATATTCGCGAGTCGAGAATGTCCTGGAAGCTGGGCCGAGCAGCTGGATCGGGAGCCCAGCACTGTTCGACGAGGCGGCGCAGCTTGGGCGGGCAATCGCCAGGAATCTGAAGGGCGTGTTTTGTCACGTGAGTGAGGTGAGCCCACACACGCCTCAGCCCGCGGACGCCAGCGCTGAAACGAAGCCCAGAACGGAGTGGAAGATGAAGCGGCGGGAGAAAGTGCCTGGAGACGTTTCTTCTCCTCGACCACGTGCGAGTAGAGCTGGGCGAGGCCGGCAGGTCCGGAGCGGAGCTTCTCGTCGGAGTAGGGGATCTTCTGCGTGATCAACTCCCACCTGCCACACACGCACGCACGAGTGAGCCGCAGCTGGTGAGGGAGGTGGCTTGCATGCCGCTGTAGGGGGGAGGGGGGAGAGGGCCACGCACAGAATGATGGCGAACGCGTAGACGTCTGATTTCGAGTCAAAGTCCTCTCCGTCAAGCACCTCAGGGCTGTTGGCAGGTGTGCCGAAAGAGTTAGCTCGTGCCACCATGACGCCGGGGCGCGCCGTGCGTGCGTGCTGGGTGTGTGGCGTGCATGCGTGTACCTCATGTAATAGGGGGTACCCCCAACTCCCTTCCGGTCCTTCAGTCCGTAGACCTTGGCAAGCCCGAAATCTGAAGAGGCAGAGGCAAGGGCCAAACCCCACCGGTGGTCAGCGTGGTCGACAATGTTGGTTGGGGGGGGGACACTGCAAGTACTGTACTAAATGCAGCACACATCTCCGTTTCATGACCACGCACGTACCGGCCACCTTCGTCACGAAGTTGGCATCCACCAATAAGTTCGCGGTCTTCAGGTCGAGATGAAGAATCGGGTTGGGTTTGTTGAGGTGAAGGTAGTTCAGGCCGAGGGCACAGTCCTTGGCTATTTCACATACGAGGCGACGAGAGCACCCGGATTGGTGGTGGAATGTGAGTGTGCCACACTGTCAGCCACCGGCACGGAGCACACGAGCGGCAGGTATTTCTGGAGAGAGAGAGAGAGAGTAGCGACAGCGTACCGATCTTCATGCGCTGCTTGAATGGCAGCTTCAGTTTTTTCTTGTGGAGGATGTCGAATACCGACCCATTCTCCATGAGCTCCGTCACCATAAGCAGCTCGTCGACCTCTTGGTCGATGCACACCCCCATGAGCAGAAGCACGTTCGGGTGCAGGAGCTTACTGTGTAGTCAGAAGGCGTGGCGTAAGCTCAGGAGGGCTTCATCCGGAGGACCCGGGGGATCAACAGCGGGGCGGAACCAAACCTCATCACAGCGCACTCATTCCGGAAGTCTTCGAGCACTTCGGAGGTCCGCTCATCTATCTGCCCGTCGCGCCGGAGTCCTATGTGAATCTTTTTCACCGCTACCGGCTTTCCTCGCAGTATGCCCTGTGTCGTGTGTCGTGTGTCGTGTCGTGTGTGTCGTGTTCCGAGAGGGGTAGGGTGTGACACTCACGAAGCAGCCAACGATTGATGCGCCGGCTCACCGACGAACGACGTGCTACAGGAGCATCACACACGCGCGCGCGCGGAGAAGGAGCGAGGTAGATACCTTGCTCACAGTACCAAAGGCGCCCTTGCCGAGGGCGGCTTCGTCCAGCGTTTTGATTTCTTCTCGCTTCAGCTCCCTGCGTCCACAAGCGCGTAAGTAGAGAGTGTGCGTCGGTGGTACTTTTGGGAGAGGGAGCGCGCCGGCGGAGGTATGCCCCCAAGGTTAAAGATGTGTGTGTGGTGTGTGTGTGGTATGTGTGGTGTGTGTGGTGTGTGTGGTGTGTGTGGTGTGTGTGGTGTGTGTGGTGTGTGTGGTGTGTGTGGTGTGTGTGGTGTGTACCAGGTCAGGATGTCGTGGGAGAGGCCCGAGTCCTCTCCCGACGACTGAGCGAGGGTGTGCGCCAGCAGAGTGGTACGAAAAAGCGCCCCCTTGGTGGTGATAGCCGCGGAAGCCAGCGACGGAGGCTCCTGCCTGCGGCCAGGCCCACGCGCACCACACCGCCACCACGAACACAATAAACACGCACGTTTAGGGGCCTAAATTGGTGGGTGGGTGCGTGCGGCGTGCGTGCGTGCGTGCGGAGGGGTCAGCTACTACGACGTGCCTGTCTCGAGGAGACGTGGAGGAGGAGGAGACGGACGCGGAGGAGGGCGGGAGAAGGAGAAGCGGAGGTGTGCGGGAAGGGGGCGCGGGCTGCTGGTGCTGGTGCGTCTGTTGCTGGGGTTCGTGGTGGAGGGCGGGGGCAAGGAGGAGGCGCCGGTGGTGGTGGGCGGCGTGGAGGGCGGCGTGGTGCGCGTGCGCATAGGCCTGGAGGGCGGCGTGGAAGGCCGTAGCAGCCCGGCGCTCCTCTTCCTCGAGCGCTTCCACTTCGGCAGCCAGCCGTTCCTGCTGCTCTTGGGTGGAGGCCAAGGACGAAGTAGAAACAGAAGTAGACGTAGAAGTAGACGGGGTAGAAGAGGAAGAAGCACGGGGGCGCTGGTTACCGGTCGCCACGGCTTGGTGGTGGGGGTGGGGGTCGTGTGCGGCCATGAGAGACAACAGCTGTGCGCACTTGGTGCGCAGGGCGACCTCCAGCCGCTCCTGCTCCTCCAGAGCTCCACGCAGTCGCCTCCTCGCCTCATCCACCTCGGCACCCCCCGCCGTGCGGCCCAGGGCGGTGGACAAGTCTCCTCCAGTTGCTACTGCTGCAGCTGCGGCCATTCGCAAGTCAGTCGCCAACACGCTAGACGAGGGCTCCCCCCTTTAGATGCGGATGTGCTCTCGCCCCGAAGTTCTTCTTTGTTTTGTTTGGCTTTCTTCTCTTTCTTCTTTTTTTTAACCCCACCGGAATTTTACGTAATCCGGTATTTCAAATATGTGGTGCTCTTCGAAAACAAAAAAAAACCCACTCAGGCAAGCGACAGAAGGCTGGCTACTCCGCAAAGTAGTCGGTGTTGGCGTGCTGGGGGTATACCCCATGCTCCTCCACCAGGTGTTTCTTGATGCCTGGACAAGGCCAAGGCCGCACGGCACGGCACGGCACGGCACGGCACGGCACAGTGTTGGATGATGCGTGGTTAGCACTGGCTGTGTGTGGGAGGGCAATGCGAGAGGGTGGGTGCGTGGAACCGTTTCGCTTGTGGCGGGTGTGGCAGAGGGAGCACGTGACGGTTCGGTTGCCGCACACGCCCTGGTGCTCTCCGCGCTGGTCGAATGGTACCTCCAGCGAACAGTAAAGACATCCGACCATGCGCTTGGGGCACTCAAACTCCCGGTGCACCTGCATCGCCTCGGGAGGCAGCCGGACCCCGCACGCACATTCCGCCTGGCTCGCCACCAACCGACTCTCGCACGTCAGCCCAAGGCAATGCATGGGGGAAACTGGGCCGCGTACCACCACGTGTGCCACCGCCCGGTGCTTGTCCTTTTCCGCGAGGGGAAGAACGGCCCCGCACTCCTCGCACCGCCAGCTGTATCGCGCGCATGCCATCTCGTGCAAGCCATAGGATGTCACCGGCACCTCCCGCCGGCTGCCGATCGACACAAACAAAACACGCGCGCGCACACCGCACGCACGCACACACACACGAGCACACGCACGCACGCACACAACAACAACAACACGTGGAGTAAATCAGAGCAGGTGATAAAAACGGCGGGTGGGGCTATGCACTCGGGGCGGACATAGTGGATGTGCTGCCTACCAGTGCGAGCACTGTACGACGTCGGCCTGCTTGTCTGGACTCTCCAGCACCAGCTGTCGGCCCTCTCCACCTCCTGAACGTGTTGTGTGCGCCAGTCAGGTACGGGCCGCGGGCACCCGAAAGCCGCGTGAAGTGTTCTCAGGGGTTCCATAGAAAGCTACGCACCTGGCTTGCACTCGAGCGAAAAGCTCACAGATGCACCGGATGGCGTCGCGTAGGCGCACACGGTGATGTAGAGCCAGCCCTCCTGCACTGCTCGCGCCAATTGCGGGTCGGCCGCTTCGATGTGCAGACGCTTTGCCTGCTCAGACGGAGGGGCCACCACCAGAACACACAGCGCCAGCGTAATGGACCGCGTGCCCGTGAGTGGAGGCGTGTTCACCATGAGGAGGGAGGGAGGGAGAGGGAGGGGCTTGTGTCGGGGTACGCACGCCCTGAGTTTGCGCCTTCCAGGTATAGGCCAAGGGCGTTGGTCGCCTGTTCTCGGGCGTGTGCGAGACGTACAAATCGACGTCCCCGACGCCCACCGGAGACACCTGCATGCGGATGAAGGAGGGCGAGAGAGCGAGCGAGAGAGAGAGGATTGGCATCAGTGGCCAGTGGAGGGGCGTGGAAGGATGTGGCTTCATGAAGGGGGGGGGGGAAGTGTTACGGCTGACCCTACCTCGATCAGAAGGCCG
This sequence comes from Acanthamoeba castellanii str. Neff, assembly GCF_000313135.1. Taxonomy (NCBI): domain Eukaryota; phylum Discosea; order Longamoebia; family Acanthamoebidae; genus Acanthamoeba; species Acanthamoeba castellanii. The sequence goes on from NW_004457410.1 coordinate 210,882, forward strand.
GCATCGAGTGGCCGATCCAAACGCAATCGATAAGTCACGCTTTCGCCCTGGCCCAGCTCGCCAGCGGTCGATCCATCCAATGTGACGGGGGCGATGGGGGAGTAGGCCTCGCGAGGCTCGATGACGTCGACAGCCACATCGGCGTCGATGATCGAGATCCCAGCAGAGGGGCCACCGATCAGGGAGTCCGGTGCTGGAACCGCCAGTTGCGCGTCGGCGGAGTCATCTCGCATCTCGTGCGAAGGTGCCGGCAGGACTTTGGTTACGTGGAACCGGTGATCCTGGCTCCCGTGAGAGAGGCGAACCGTATCGCCCACCGTCAGGGTCTGATAGTTGCGCAGCTGATCGGCCAATCTACGCCACGAGAGAGAGGGGGAGGGGTCAAATGGCGTGGGAGGAAGCGGAGAAGGCAGGTAAGGCAGACGGAGGCGGCGGTGCGCGTACATGGCCTCCCGGGTGGCCATGGGAATGTCGATCCACGAGGCCGACTGCGGCTGCAGCTGGGCGTACTCCCCTTTGGGCAGGCGCACGGATTTCAAAGACACGTGGTCGCCCTCCTGCAGCGCAAGCTTGGCCATGATCTGTAGTGCCCCCCCCCCAACCGCCACCAGCCACCAGCCACCAGCCACCAGCCACCAGCCACCAGCCACCAGCCACCAGCCACCAGCCACCAGCCACCAGCCACCAGCCACCAGCCACCAGCCACCAGCCACCAGCCACCAGCCACCAGCCACCAGCCACCAGCCACCAGCCACCACCAGAGAGATGAGAGGAAGGAGGCGAGTGGAACAAAGGAGCCGAGGCGCGTACGGAGGCGGGCAGGTAGCACATGCCGGCCGGGGCTTCGAAGTCAAGGGCGCCGCAATGTGCGATCGGGGAAGCATCGGCATCAGCCGGTGATTCTGCGTCGACCTTCCGTACGCGAAAGGTGTACGGGAAGGGCAGCCCCTTGTGCACTTGACATATGCGCACGCACGCACGCACGCACATCACGGTGCGACCACGACCCACCACGCGTTGAGAATGGTGGTGATGGGGGTGGGGGTGGACAGGGGTACTGGGGTGGGCTACGTGTGTAGCCAAGTTACGTACCCGCTTCTTCAAGGACAGCCGCCGGAAGCACGACTGAAACAACGACAACCGACACGGCCGCGGCGGCCAGCGATGGTGAGTGCACCATCGGGAGGGGGGGAGGGTTGGGGTGGTCGGTTCAAAAGACTGCGGACCTTTGTCACCGCGATCCAGGCGGGGATTGCCGCCGACGGCCGATGAAAAGCACTGCAGCCTCCCGATCTCGAGGCTGCTCTCGGCCTCTCTTCGCAGGCGCTGGTTCTCCTCCTGCTGTCGCCGCATCTCCTCCCTCTCCTGTGCGTGTGCCACGACACCAATGACACGCAAGACACGACGCCGATGAGGGAGGATTATTGTCCAAGGGGGGGGGGGTAATGTAAGGAAGGGGCCTCAATTATTCGAGGGTGGCGAGCTGACACACACAACACACAACACACAACACACAACACACAACACACCATACATAACATACTAACACACACACATACCATGGCACTCTGCTCCTGCCGTCGGATGCGCTCCTGCCGTCTCTGCGCCTCCTCGGCCTCGTACCGGAGCTGCTCCTCGGCCCTCCGCGCCTCCTCGACCTCCGCCAGCACTTTGGCGCGCTCTGGGCGGCGCGCTTCACGTGTCAGAGCAGACCTCCATCGTTTGGACTTCCTCGTTCTCGTGCTCATGGCGCGCGCGTGCGATGGGGGAGCTGGTGTTGGCAGCACATACCGGCTTCGGCGGCGGCGCGCGCACGGTGCTCCTCCTCCTCGGAAGCGAGCTGGGCAGCGCGCGCAGCCTCTATGCCCACGAGCATGCACCGCTGCCCGCTCTTCACCCCCAGCTCCCCCAGCGCGGCCTGCGCGCGCGCACGTTGTACAGACACACAAACCACACGACCGAAGCCAAGAGCAACAGCAGCAAGCACATGTTGGCGGAGGACAGGGAAGCGGCGGCGGTGGTGGGCAGAGAAGGAGGAATACGTGGTCAGGCGGCTGGCGGCCTCGTGGCAGGAGTCCGATGAGCTTCTGCGCGTGGGGCGCTACCCCCGTGAGTTCCTCCAGCCGTTGCTTGACCTCCGACACCGTGGCCGTCGCGGGCACCTCCACAGAGTAGGGCTGGCCGTGCCAGCGCACCTCCAGCTGGATGGTGGCCGCGGCAGAAGCGTGCACGCCAGTGGGTATGTCCATATCCAACGTTGACACGTCTAATTCCTCCTCCTCCTCCTCCTCCTTGTGCGTGTGGTGGTACGAGAGGGGGCCTTGCCTCAAATTCTGTTCTGGTACCGGCACACGGGGGGGGGGTAGTTTGCCAACTCCCTCGTTACGTGGCCAGCTTTTTTTCCACACCTGAAAGAAAAACAACATTCCTTTTGGTTTCTTTTTATTCTTCCTTCCCGGCTAAGGAAACAAACAAGAAAGCAAAAGATCGGGAGTTGGTGTTTGCCGCTTTTCCGCACACTCTTCGAAGATGCTGCGCCAACTGAAGCCCCATGAGCAGAAGCTGCTCAAAAAGGTCAATCTCTACGACTGGAAGCGTGAGAACAACGTGCGTGAGATCCAGATACTCCGGCGCTACCGCATTCAGAAACGGGAGGACTACACAAAGTATGCTGTGCGCCTGTCCCCTAAATTTTAAGCATCGGCCTCAATTGATTATCTATCGTTAATACTCTACAGATATTATTAATGATGTCTCTTTATTTCTATTTACAAAAAAACCACAAAAATCCAGATACAATAAGCTGGCGGGAGAGATCAAGTCCCTGGTAGTTAAGCTGGGTGCCATGGATGCTGCCGATGAGGTGCGCCGGGAGGTATCCGACCAGCTCACCCGCAAGTGCTTCCACCTCGGCCTCATCACCTCCGACTCCTCTCTTGCCGCCTGCGCCAAAGTTTCTGCCTCTTCCTTCTGTCGGTTCGCCTTTCCCTCCCGTTCGTGTTGTTGCAGGTGGTCGGTTGGGCCATCTTGGCCCCGCGAGTCCTGTCGCTCACGTCCTCCTCCTCCTCCTCTCCTCTTCTGTTCTGTTGTGCAGACGACGGCTTCCGGTGGTCATGGTGCGATTGAAGATGTCAGAGAACTTGAAAGAGGCTGTGACGTTCATCGAACAGGTGACTCCCGCCACTTATCCCAGCCGCCTCGACACTTGCACCGCGAGCACTAACAGTTTTGATGCCGTGGACGTAACACACACCCATCACACGACATGCACACACACACACACACAACACACCAGGGGCACGTTCGCGTAGGACCCGACGTCGTGACCGATCCTGCGTTTCTTGTCAACCGGTACGGTGCCTCCTCCGTGTAAAGCTTTTAAAGTCGTGCTTCCCCCTTCTTGTCGCCGTGCTGCTCATCTCGCCCAACCACCGCAGGGCATTCGAGGACTATGTGACATGGGTCGACAGCTCCAAGATCAAGGAGAAGGTCATGAAGTACAACGACGCGCTCGACGACTTTGACCTTCTGGGCAACTGAGGCGAATGCGAAGGACCACCGGTCTCTTTGTTCGCTTTGGACTTGAGAACGGAACACAAAGCCAGCTCTCTTTTTTTCGCTCTACGTTGCGGGGTTATGCACGCCCGTGGGCGTGCTCCTCCTCATCCGCGGTAGATGGGCGCGTCCGAGTCGGTGGCAAGGATGGTGCAGAAGTTGCAGAGCACGTAAGTGTTGAGGTCGAGCGTGAGTGAGTCGCCCTCGAGCACGCGCCTGTACAGACGCAGCACGTCCAGCACGGCCTCCTCGCCTCCTGGGCCGAAGTTCCACTTGTGGATGCTGAGCCACAGCGTCGGCTTTTTCTGCACGTGCCATAGATTCATGGATATATATATGTATTTCCATGTATATCACGCACGTGTGCACCGACGGGGAGGAGAGCCCGTTCAGTTTAGAGGGGACCACGGTGGGCTATTCGCCGGCGTGAGCCGGGAAGAGGTCAAGCCCAACGTACGGTTTGCTTCAGGAGCCAGCTCTTGAAGGAGGGCAGGATGATATGCTCGGCCCCCTCGGTATCCATCTTGATGAGGTCGAGGTTCTCGATCCGGTGTTCCTCGATGAATTGGGGCAGCGTGAGGCAGTCCACCTGGCGGAGAGCGAAAGTGGTGATAGGAGAGAGCCCGCGCGGGCGCAATGTGAGTGGGGTGGGCTGAGACTGCGCGCTGGACGGACACGGACGGGGGTGGCGCTGCCAGAGAGAGGGTCCCTCCGTACCTTCCAGCTCTTGGGGTGGGTGCCCTGCCCTACGGTGGCCATGCTGTCGCCTCCGCCGCCTCCCATCGGGTAGATACCAGGCTTGTCCATGATGCAGCGCCAGTACACCTTGGTCTTGGCCTGCAGCTCCGGGTTGAGGGCGACGTTGGCTCGCAGCTCGTCAAACGCGTATGGGTCGGGCTCCAGCGCGTACGCAGCCTTGGCCTGCGCAAGTGCCCACCACCGCCACCACCACCAAACGCTGCTCAGCGCACCGCAAACCTTTGTGCGCGACCAGTACACAGACAGCACTGTGGAGAGGATACGGGGGGAAGCTCGCGGGTACCAGAGTGGCGCCGTAGAGGACGGTGGGTCCTATCCAGGCGCCGAAATCGATGAAGGAACTCTGGGGTCCGATGAAGGTCTTGTAGATGAAGTAGGTGTCCATCTCCCACCAACGGTTGTCCACCTTGTCCCACCAGTCCACTGTGGGCTGGTCGGGCGAGGCCATGGAGCCGTCGTAGGTGGTGGCGTACACGTAGGCAGTGTTGCCGTCGTGGAAGGTCACCTTGCGTGTCTTGCGTCCGCTCCACTCCCACCCCACGCTCAGCACCTGCGGCTCGCGTGCCCCTCTCCCCCCTGCTCCGGTACCAGCTCCCGAGTGGGTGGCCAGATCAAGATCGCGCTCCAGCTGGCGGATGCGCGTCTCCTTCCGCTCCAGCTGCAGTTCGATGATGTCCACCGCGACTTTCTTGTGCATCTCTGCAGCTATTGCCGCCCTCCCCCCCTCCGCCTCGCTTCCCGTTGGCCGCTGCATTACCTCTCGGAATATGAACCAGTTGAGGACTAGCAGCACCGCCGCTCCCAACAACAACACCCGGGTGGCGAGGGTATTGTTCATCCTCCTTCTGCTCGTGAAGTATAAGATGGTCCTTCTTCCTCGTCTTTCTCCTTCTTCGCCGCTGCGTGAACCTCCTCCTCGCCACGGAGGCACCCCCTCTCGACAAAATAGGCCAAAACAGGAAAATGGCGGGCTTGCTCAACCTGCGGAAAAGCTGCTTCTCTGGCCCCCAACGGCTGCCCCCCCCCAAAGCAGAAGCAGAAGTGGGCAAGTGAGAAGGGGGCTGCTGCCTTCTGCTGTGCGCACAACAACTGAGAGAAGAGAGAGCACGCCCAAGCCAACGGGCGTTCACTACAAGCCCTCCCCCATTGCCAGGACCCAACAGGTGCGCACCCCCCCCTCTGCTCTGCGCTTAGGAAGGGAAGGGAGGAGTCTAAGGAGGATGGCTGGTGATGGCTGGTTTGGTGGGGTTGAGGGGGCGAACAGAGAGCGCGGGCAGCAGTGGGTGTGTAAGGGGCGGCACCAGCGAGCGAGCCATGATGGACGCGTTCTCCGTGGCGGAGACGGCCACGACGAGGGAGCGGCCCCACCACCGCACCTCCGTGGTGGGCAAGGGAGGAGGAGGAGGGCGCAGCGCGGAGAGTCCGGCCTGGGGCGCCCTACCGCCCGCGGCGGACTGGGGCGAGCAGCAGCGCTCCTCCCAGCAGCTGTCCTGGTGGCGTGGCACTTCTTCCTCGCCCTCCGCCGCAGTGGAGCCTCGTGCGCGCGGTGGGCAGGCCTCGGCCCGGGCCACCACCGGCCGGCGGGCCGAAGACGACCGACAGAAAGCCGGCGTTGCGGAGCTCAGCAGGCGCGAGGAGAAGGAGCGCCGCGACGAGCCGGCGAAACAGGGCCTCGGTGGTGGCCCACGAAATGTGCCGGACTGGAACGAGCAGCAGCAGCAGCACCAGCACCAGCAGCACCAGCAGCACGGCGACTCTTACGCTTCGGCCTCGGCCTCGTTCCGTGGCCGTGCACGTCACGACGATGCCGGGGTCGACCATGGCCTCCGCGATCTCGGCTACACCGGTGGCGGCAGCGGCGGCCGCAGCACGGAAAACAGCCGCGAGCCCCGCCACCCCGCAGGAGGAGGAGGAGGAGGAGGTGCCGGGGGACGAGGCACCACCGCCGCCGCCGCCACCAGCAGCAGCAGGCCAGCGGATCAGTTGCCGGACCACCACCGGGACCACCACCGCAACGATTGGCAGCGAGGAGGAGTAGGAGGAGGACCGCCACCGCCGGCACCATCGTCGGCGTCCTCGACGGCATCGGCTTGGCCCGCACCACCATCAGCAGCTGAGCAGGCAGGGGTCGGCAGTCGGCGTTCTGCGGCCTCGGCATCCACTGCTGCCTCGTCGTCGTCATCGTCATCGTCGGGGTTTCTGCCGCCGGCGGCCGATTGGACGGAGCAGCGCAGCGCCGAGGAGATGGCCTGGTGGCGGGGCACCCGCAAAGCGCCTTCCGCCGTCGCTGCCGCCGCCCAGCAGCAGCCGCCGCAGCGTTCCCGCGCGGGTACCGGGGCGCCGAGGGACGACTTACCTCGCACTGCCACCCCACTCTCGGCCGCCGCGGCGGCTTCCTCCGGCGACCACCACCACCGCCGCCGCCGCCACTCCGGCGATGGTGGGCACGAGCAGCAGCAGCAGCCCGCTAAGGGCAGCGTTGGACCTCCCTCGCGAGCCCGCGGCCAGGCCTCCGACTGGCCTCCCCCGCCGGGACGAGCTGAACCCCTCCCACCGGAGCCTTCCCATTGGCGCGAGCAGGGCACATCGCTGCGGGACGAGCCGCCGCCGCGGAACGGAGGAGACAGGGCGCGTGATGCCTCGCGCAAGGCATCGGAACCCATCGGCAGCGGCGGCGCCGGCGGGTGGGACGCACGATCACGAGGAGGAGGAGGAGGAGGAGCAGGATCAGGAGGACGAGGGGTATGGTCACCGGCTGCCGGCATGAAGATGGGCATGGAGGGGGCAGAGGCGCACCGACGAGCGAGCGAAGGCGAGAGCCACGAGCAGCGCTACTTCGTGGTGCACCTCCCCCCCTCTCCCTTAAACCAGACCGCTCTGGCACACGCGGAGCTCACGCGTCCGTCGGATGGGACCCCCCATTTAACTCATTAATGTCGTGTGTGTGTCGTGTGGTTTCCCCATCATCAGGAGCTGCCGGACAATCCGACTCGCGGGAAGGGCGGCCTCCCGCGCTCTGGGAGGACGCCGCAGGCTCCACGCCTGGTGCGCTATTCCCCAGATACTGACGACTGGGCGTGGGCGCCAGGTGCGTCAACACCTCCTCCCTCCTCCCGCACACCGTGAGCTCTCCGAACGCGAATTGTCCACAACCAACCTCTCGGAAAATGAACCAGTTGGCACGCAACCAACCAACCAACCAACCAACCAACCAACCAACCAACCAACCAACCAACCAACCAACCAACCAACCAACCAACCCACCCACCC
>NW_004457410.1:218486-226539 GCF_000313135.1 Acanthamoeba castellanii str. Neff
AACCCACCAACCCACCAACCCACCAACCTGGCATGCAAGCGTTGTCGGCGGCGGCCGTGGTGTTGGGTGTGCGCTCACCCGTAAGCGTATTTCTACCCCCCCCCATACTTGCCCGCCCGCATCCCATCCTATGTACAGAGCCGAGGCGGAGCAGGACGGCGAGGAGGACGAGGACGCCCCACGGGGAGGAGCTGGAGGAGCAGGAGCAGGAGCAGCGGCAGCAGCAGGCCGACGACGACCGGTGGGGCGACGTGCTGAGCAAGCGCGGAGGTCTCGCCGAAAAGAGGTACCCACCACCACCACCACTCCCCCCCCCCAAACAACAAAGGATCGCTTTGCTTTTGGCACCCGTGCATGCGCGCGCCCACTGCCTCTGACTGGGACTTGATGGTGGTTGGGTGTGACGTTGTGCGTGTGTGTGTGTGTGTGTGTGATGTCGTGTGGTTGCCGGCTCAAGGCGGAGGCGCATCCGCTGCTGGAGGAGGCCGGCACGATCGCAGATCTTTGGCGGCTGCTGCATCCGTCGCTCGGCGTACGAGTGGGTGCCTCCTCCTTCTCCTCCGCCAGCTCCAGTTCCTCCAGCGCGGACCCCTTTCCCTCGGTGTCCCAGCCCCGACGGTCGGGTCGGGTGGTGGAGAGCTCCGATGGTGTCCGCGCTGCGGAGGCGGCCTTCGCCCGCCGCTTCTACCGCAGGCACGACATCAGCGGCCAGCAGCAGCAGAAGCAGCAGGGGCAGGGGCGGCGGCGGGGCGGGTGGTGCTGCCGGTTCTGTAGGCACGCCAGTCGGCGCCCGGCCCCCGATTGCCCGGTGTGCCGCCATTTCCCGGCCGCCGCCTCGTCCCTCGCCGGCCGTCCCTCCGCGGTCGGCCCGACTGCCCGCGAGCGGCCCGCCCCCAAGCGGGCGGACGTCGGTGCCGACGAGGTGCTGCTGCGACGCAAGTCGCGTCGGATGGGCGTCAACCCGCTGGAGCGGAACAAGGCGGGCCTCTACCTGAGGCAGCACCTCAAGGAGATGCGGGGCGACCTCGCCCTCATCAGGCGCCAGGCCCGCGACCTCGACCTCCTCTACTACCAGCGCCACCCGGACGCCGCACGCTCCCTCGCACGCGCCTCGTCCTTCTCTGCTGAGCCCGAGACCCACCACCTCGACGACCACGACCAGGACGACGACGAGGACCCAGCCGCAGAGGATGACGACGACAACGACGACGACGACGAGGACGGTGAGGAAGAGAGCGAGCAGGAGAGGGCGTTGCGGGAAAAGGTGGAGCGCGAGGCTCGGGAGAAGGAGCGGGAGCTCGACAGGAAGCGGTGGGCCGAGGAGAAGGCCCGCGACCTGGAGGAGAAGCGGCGCCGGCAGGAGGAGATCGACAGGCGCCGCCGCCAGGAGGAACGGCTCGAGCGGGAGCGGGAGCGGGAGCGCGAGGAGGCCCGGCGCAAGGAAGAGGAAAAGGAGCGGGAGGCAGAACGGCAGCAGCGGCGCCGGGAGCGGGAGGAGGAGGAGGAGGAGGAAGAAGCGGAGAAGGAGCGGGAGCGAAAGAAGAAGATGCGGCGGCGACAGCAGCAGCAGCAAAAGGAGGCGGAGGAGGCAGAGGCGGAGCGCAAGAAAGCTGCGCGGAAGAAGGCCCAGCAGCAGCAGCAGCAGCAGCAGCAGCAGCAGCAGCAGCAGCAGCAGGGGAGGAGGCGGCAGAGAAGCAGCAAAAGGAGGCCGAGGCCGAGGAGAAGCGGCGACAGCGCCGGGAGAAGGAAAGGCGGGATGCCGCCGAGGAGCAGGAGCAGGAGAAGGAGCGACACGAGCGGAAGAGGAGCAGCAGCGGCAGCGGCAGCAGCAAGGCGAAGGCGAAGGACCCTGGCGTCGGACGCGGAAGAAAACGAGGAGGACGACGCGGTGGAGACCAGCCGGGCGAAGAAGGGAAAGACCAAGAAGACCCGCAAGTCCAGCAGCAGCGGCGCGGAGGTGGACCGCACGGGCGGGGCCAAGAAGAAGAAGAAGGGCGCCACGGCCAAGAAGACACGCAGGAACGCGCCGACAGGGGCGCCGAAGAGAGCGACCGGGAGAGTGCCACCGAAACGGAGGACGAGGACACCGCCTCCGCATCATCGGCTGCCGAGGAGGAGTCCGAAACCGAGGCCGACGAACCGGCGGTGGCCCCCGTCGTCGCCGCTCCAGTACCACCGCCCAAGCCCTCGCTCGAGACCGGCTTCCGCATCGCCGACATCGAAATCTCGGGCTCTCCGCCCGCCACCGGTATGCGCACACCGGGCACCACCCGCCACCACCCAGCCACCAGCCACCACCAGCCACCTGATCGTGCCTTGCACCTCTCGCACTGTCGTGTGTGTGTGTGTGTGTGTGTGTGTGTGTGTGTGTGTGTGTGTGTGTGTGTGTGTGTGTGTGTGTGTGTGTCGTGTGTGTAGCCTTGGCGACGGGATCACCTGTGGTATTCCCCCCTCCAGACGTTCGCGGTCCAAAGCCGGCCCGGGCAGCTCGCGCCAGGATGGGCGTGGGGCTGTCGAGGGAGCCTCTCACCCACTCACACTCACACTGTTTCCACGGACGTGCGTGCGTGGGCACAGCAGGAGGCGCCGCGAGGGAAGAACTTGCGTAGCCGCCTCAAGGAGCGCATTCAGAATCGCGCCGATACGCTCGTGTTCGTGGGCAAGGACACTTTCTTCGCCAAGAACATCGAGTGCGCCTCCGTTTCTGTTTTTTTGATTTTGTTTTGTTTTTTGTAGACAACGCGGAGCTAAACTTGGTGGTGGCGGTGGCGGTGATGTGGGACCGCGCGTGTGTGCGTGTGTGCGTGTGTGTGTGTACGTGCGTGCGTGCGTGATGTGTGTGTAGCAAGGTGCCCTTCCCCGAGTTGCCCTCGGACTTCCAGGTCAACGACCGGCAGCGCCGCGAGGAGAAGGAACTGCAGATGCTGAAGCCCGTCATCACGTACGCACTCGCACCACCCAATCACCGCCCATCAGTGGTCCGTGACGGATCGACGCCACCCTGACCTCCCCGTTCCTCCTGGCCACGCACGCACGCACATCAGAGACTTTACGCTACCGGCCACCTACGATGAGGGCTGGTACCGCGCACGCATCCCCCTCGTACGTATTCCAACCAGCCACCAGCAGCCACTAAGCCTCGCGTCGCCTCGCGGCTACGAGAGCGGACCACCAATCGCCCACCCGATGATGGCATCCTCACGGGGGCATGGTCACGTCATCGTCACTGTGCCGTCGTGTGCCACACACACACACACACACACACACGACGCACACTCACACGCACACGCACACGCTCACACGACACAGGTGGTCAAGGTTCAGACTGCTGTCAGAGGGCGGCTCGCTCGGAGGCGCTATTCCAAGCACAGTACCCGGCCCCTCCACTCCCGCCCTGTGTGTCCCGCGGCCGCCCCCGTATGCTCACCTCGGGGGCCATCGTTGTCGGTGTCGTTGTTGTCGTGGCGGCGGCGGGGATGCAGAGGAGCGTAAGAAGATTGCCTACGAGATCTTCACGACGGAAAAGAACTACATGGAGGCCCTCGCCCACCTCCACGAGTGCCGGCGGAAGCTCGAGGAGGAGTCCAAGGCCAAGGTCAAGGCCGACAAGATCAAGGTTCGTTCGTTTCTTCGCTGCTCTTCGTTTGGCCCCCCCCCAAAGCCAGGCTGACCCCCCAATTCTCTTCCCCTCTTCGACGACGACGACGACGACGACGACGACGGGGTCCATCAGGTGATCTGGCAGGACCAGCTGGTGGACATGATCGAGCTGGCGCGCATCCTCACCGCTCGCCTCGAGGCTAAGGTCGCTCCGGGCGCCTGGCACGTCTCCCGCGAGCTCTCCGACGTCTTCCTCGACCTGGTACCTGCCGCCCCGCCCCCACGTGGCGGCTGATGGGGAGTCGCTGTAGTGGTGCCGTAGCCGGCGTTGGCGGGGGTGGCTGCTGCTGCTGCTGCTGCTGCTGTCTTCCGTCTGATCGTCGTCGTGGTGGGCGTGCTGCCAGGGTCCGCGCTTTGCGGTGTACGTGCCGTACATCATCCACTACAACGAGGCCCTCGAGGCCCTCCAGGAGCTGACCAAGGCCAACAAGCGCTTCCAGCAGTTCAGCGAGGTGTGCACCCCCCCCTTCCTCCCTTCTCCCTCCCCCTCTGGTGGTGGTGGTGGCTGGTGGTGGTGGTGGCTGGTGGTGGCTGGTGGCTGGTGGTCGTCCATCACGCCCTTCCATTTGGCGAGAGAGGGGTGACTCACCCCACCCCCCGCCGTTTAGGAGAGTTCGCGAGCTTTCCGGTTCCTCGACTTTGCTGCCATCCTCATCATGGTACCCACCCGCGCCCGCACCAGATCGTGCCTGCCCTTCCCTACACAGGGACAGTGCTCACTTCATTTCATGTCTCGTATCGTATCGTATCCATTTTTGCTCTATGTTGTGTACATGCGTCGTGTGTGTCGTGTGTGTCTGTGTGTCGTGTGGTCGTAACAGCCCATCCAGCGTATTCCCCGCTACATTCTCCTGCTCAAGGCGCTCATCAAGATCACACCTCGCTCGCACCCCGACTACGACCAGCTCAACAAAGTACGCGGCGCGCCTTATACCACCACCACCGCCGCCGCCGCCACCACCACCACCACCACCCCAACCGCCACCGTACCACCACTCGCGCGCGCGCACGTGGAAGTCCAGGCAAATGGTGTGTTGGCCTCGCGTGCTGATGCGTCATGTTCCATATCATCGTCATCCCCGCATAGGCTCTCGATCTCATGTCGACGATCGCGACGGACATCAACAACCAAGTCAAGAAGTACGAAAACCACCTCACCGTGTGCAAGATCGACTCCCTCCTGGTCCCGCGCATCAAGGCACACACCCGCCCATCTCCCCCCACCCCACCCCACCCCCACCCCCACTTGGATCCAGCACGCGGCCACCTCTTACTGGCGCGGGGGTTCCATTTCTTCTTGTTGTGGCGCCGGGCAGGAGTTCGTGCAACCCGATCGCGAGTTCGTGGGGTCCGGCATGGTCATCATGTACGACGACAAAAAGAAGCTGCGCCGCAACAAACAAAAGGGTACCGGTGACTCCTTGGCTGTGCTGCCCGTCCCCGCCCCCCACCAGCCACGCTGATTCGCGATGCGTGTGTGTGCGTGGTGGTGGCGGCTAATGGTGGTGGCTGGTGGCTGGTGGTGCGGTGCAGTGCGTACGGTGTTCCTGTTCTCCGACGTGTTCCTGCTGGCCAAGCACATTCCGGCGTCGGGGGTCTACCATCTCAAGTTCATGATCTACCTCAACCCGTCCGTGCACGTCGAGCACAACCCCTACGTCAAAGGCACCAACACCCCCCCCCAAACCTCTGCTCTCCTGTTGTTGCCGCGTATGAATGAAAATACGCAATGTCGCAGCCCTGCTACAACCCCCCTCCTCCTCCTCCTCCTCTTCTCTTTCTTTGTCTTCTTCCAGACGTGGGCAACGAGCACGTGGACTGCGTCTTCCGTCTGCACAGCGACCGCGCCGACCAATCCATCGTACGTGGCACCCTCCTCCCTAAAGCCGCAAAACCCCCGCTAACCCCGGTGACCACCACCACCCCACCATGCACCACCGCACCTCATCAGACGCTGATGACGCGCACCATGGACGAAAAGATCTCGTGGCTCATAGCCCTCGAGCAGACGCTCTTCCTCATCAAGGACAAGCAGGCGCCCAAGTCCGACTGACAGCGGCACACCCCGCGTGGCGGCCACTTGTTGTAAATTTATTTTATTTTTATTTTTTCCTCTCTTTTCTAAACAAGGCATGAGCGACCAGGAGGAGGGTGACCCAGCACGAGCAGCGGCGGCTGGCGCGGCCTCGCACCAAGGTGGTGGTGCGGACGAGGCCCACCACCTGAGGAGGGTGCGAGCATGGCGCACGACAGTCCTGCGGGACTTTCCAGCGTGCGGGCGAGAGGTGGAGGCGCACTACCGCTGTCGCACCGGCAAGGGGGGCGCAGAGCAGAGTTCGTGTGGCGTCAGCGAGGCTCTGGTGGCGTGGTGTGTGGTGGCGGCCTTCTGCCCGCACGAGGCCAAGGCCCTGCGGCAGTGCATGGGCGGCGATCGTCTCGACTTCACCAGCAGGGCCACCAACGAGGACACCCGCGAGAGGGAGCGCGCCGGTCTGGTGGGCGGCGTGCCCCTCCTGTGTCTGCCCTCCTTTCGGCGGTTCGACCAGTGCCTCACCCGACGCTCTTCCTCGCCCTCTGCTCCCCTCCCCTCCTTCCCGCCCTGAAACTGTATGCACCCAATGGTGCCCTTTCATTACACACACACACCCTCTTTACAAGGACCACTGAGCTCTCACCGGCCGGCATCATCACTCAGCGGAGCCAGGCTGGCTGTCGTCGGTATGCGATGCACACCGTTCAGCTGGCGAGTGGGCGTGGTGAGGAACACCGAGTGGCCCCACCCGGCCCCTACGTCGGTAACGCGCTGGCCGTCGGCGAGCGCCACCCGGATCGGCGTCAGCTCGTTGTGCCGTCGCCCGCTTCCCAGCTGCCCGTCGGTGCCCTGACCCCATCCATAAAGTGCGCCGTCTGTAGGCCGGCGGTGGTGGTGGCCGTCGTGGTGAGCACCCAATCGCGGTGGCGGGGAACCTTGGCCAATTGGCTGACACGTACCGGTGGAGAGGACGAAGGAGTGGTAGGCCCCGCAGACCAGCTTGTCGACGGCGGGGAGGGCTGTCCCTCCCTCCCGCGGAAAGGCCACCAGCACGGCGCTGCCGCCCGCGGTGGTGGGCCGCGCGCCCAGCTGACCACAGTCGCCGGCGCCCCACGACCACACCCGCCCCTTGCCTGTTGTAGACCCCCCTCCCGGGGTAAAGAGAGGGAGGGTCAGTGAGGACTGCGGCAGGCCACGAGCACACGAGTGACGGACAGCGTACTGGTGGCGATGACGCTGTGGAACGCCCCGCAGTCGAGGTGGGTCACCGTTTCGTCCGCGTCGAGCTGAGGCACGTACAGCCGCACGGGTGTGGGCCGGCGCCTGGGGCAGGTGCACCAGCCACCCACCAGCCACCACCCACCACGACACGTGAGATTCCAATTCCAATTCTATTGGCGTCGTGTCGGTCAAGCTGGGCGGAATCGCACTTGGCTCCGTCGAGCTGGCCAAGCTGCTGACGCGTGTTGTCACCCCAGCCCCACACCTCCCACCCATCTATTTAGTTTTATGGAGAAAGATCGATCAGATACGCCGGAGGAGCCATGCCGTAAGCGCCGATGTACATATATACATCTCGCCACTGCGAGCGGGGGAGGAACAGGTACCGACTACCGCAATGCTGTGGGTGAGGCCGGCGGCAGCGTGCGTCACCCTCCCCCTGTTCTCCCCCTTGTGTGGTTACTAAGCTGCTCGCAACGAGAGAGAGTGCGTGCGCGCGCGTGTGTGCGTGTGTGTGGTGCGTGCGTGCGTGCGTGCGTGCGTGCGTGCGTGCTGTGTGTCGTGTGTTGTGTGGGCTGCCGCATGCAAAGCGGAGAGGGGGGCTTTGGGCGGCACCGTTGGCCGGGGGGCAGCACGGGGATCTTCCTGGGGGCGAGGACGTGCAGAGAGTCTCCGAAGCCCAACTGGTCGTAGAGGCTGGTGCCCCAGCCCCACAGCTCGCCCTCCCCTTGTATGATAGGCACAACATCCATCGTCATGTTGTTGTTGTTGTTGTTGTGTGTTGTTGTTGTTGTTGTTGTTGTTGGTTGTTGTTGTTGTTGGGGAAGTGGAGCGGTGAAGGTACGGGACAAGGCGAGCGAGTGGTCCCAACCAGCGGACACGTGCACCACCTGGATCTGCCTCTTCTCAAAGAACCCGATCACCTGCACCCCATGCCACCGCCACATTATACACCACCATGCCACCATGCCACGACCGCCGCCACGACCCTGCCGTTTGTGGGCGCGCGCGTCTGTGCCCGCCAGGAAAAGCCTGCATTGGCGGGCGGGGGCGTGCCTGCGGTGTGGGGTCGGTCTGGGTGGCGCGCCTGCCCAGCTGCGGTCCGTTGCCAAAGGAGTAGACCAGCCCGTCCTCCGTCTG
>NW_004457410.1:227130-263148 GCF_000313135.1 Acanthamoeba castellanii str. Neff
GTCCATGCCCGGTGCGTGGGGCGGCGGCTGCTGCTGGGCGGCTGGTGGTCCGCGGTAGGCCGTGCTGCCCCATCCGTACACCCTTCTCTGGGCCTCTGCTGCGTATAAAGGGTGAGGAGATGTGTGTGCTCACCAACCGCAACCGCAACAACCACCACAACCCACAGCCACCGGTGCTCGGCCGTACCCCGCTGCTGCTGCTGCTGTGATGCTCTGCTGCTGGTGGTGGTGGTGGTGGTGGTGCGCACGGCGACGAGGGTGGTGGCATCGCCGCACGCCACCAGCACGGCCTCCTCCGCCTCCTCCTTGGGAAATCCTGGCCCACGTGCGCGGGGGGGGGCATCAGCACAAGCCACAACAGGAAACTACTGTTTTGCCGGTTGCTTGGTGTGGGGGAGGGGGGGGGTAACCTGGTAGGGGCGCGGGGGTGCACACGGGCGAAGAGCCTGCGCCCTCCTCCCCGTCGGCCTCGGGGGTGAGGGCTGCAGGCGGCAGTCCCAGTTGTCCCTCGGCAGAACCCCCACACACCCACACTTGCGCCCTTCTCCGGCTGCTGCTGCTCGAGGAGTAGTGGCGGTATCGAGTGGTAGTGATGGCAGGTGGTACCCCCACCCGCGCGCTGGCGCCACTGGCTTTGCGTAGGGGGGCGCACAGGGCAGGTCCTCTGCGTGCCAGCCGCATGATGCCACCAGCGCAAGTATTCCAGTGTAGACTAGAGCGCCCCGACGCAGTACAAGTTTGTTTCAATGTTGGGGGGGGGGGTTCCACTACACTCGTAATGGTGACTGACTTGGGTGTCATTGCCATGCCACGCGGTACTGCTATGGCACTTTGTAGGGAGGGAGGGGGGGGGACAAAAGGGGGGGCAACAGCGTGTGCTTGTGGTGGTGCTGATGCGCCTGACTCGTTCCGCCAGCCTCTCTCCCTGTCATCCGCGTGATCCGTTGTTGCCGTGATCGCCCGTGCTGCGGCTGCGGCTGCTGCTGCTGCCGATGGCTCAGAACCTGCGGTGGCCGCCTTCCGCTTCGTTCCCGTGGTGGGTGCGAGGACGCGGGCGGTATCTGTCGGTGTGGTGGCGCTCGTCTTCGTCGTGGTCACGGCGGTGGCGATGGTGGCTTCGGTCGTCGTCATGTCGATAGCGCTGGTCCCGCTGGTCCCACTGGTCGCGAGTGCGCTTACGATCAGCGGAAGAGGAGGAGGAGGATCCGTCGCTCCGGGCGTAGAGGTCGCGGATGGCGCTGCGGTGGTGTTCGAGGCGGCGGTCACGGAGGAGAATTCGGGCGAGGAACGACGGGCACGACTCGAACAGGCCCGAGGTCGAGGTGAGCGCACGGTAGGCGTTGAGGAAGCACGCCCGCACCTCCATGATCCCGTACGACGATCGGCTCGCGTCGTTTTCCGTATCGCCGGGATCCTGCGCGTCAAGCCAGCGTTCGGTGCAGCGGCCCACCGCGCTCGTTTTGTAAGTAAAAAAAAAAAAAAAAGAGGTACCAGAGCAAGAGAGCAAAGAGTCGAGCGTACCTCCACGGAGAGGAGCCAGGGCTGCTCCGCGGATCCCCAACCGCGGCGGGCCTGCCACGAAAGGCACGTCAGAGTCAGACGAGTGTTGCGCACAACGGCATTCGTAAGGCAGGGCACGCAGCGAACACGGCGTGTCACCAGCCGGACCACCATTGCCGTGGGTGGCGTGGGAGGTTGGGGGGAGGGGGGCTAGTGTGCCTTTTGGTAATAGCAGCCGCCGTTGCGTACGGAGATGCCGGTGCGGTGGTAGTTGAAGTCGCGCCCGTAGAGCAGCAGAAAGCCCTTCAGCAGCTGCCCGAGATCGCTCCCCTCGGGACCCTCGGGCCGGTGCAGCTGGCGCGAGAGAGGGCGCGTGAGCGGACGAGCGCGAGCGCGCGTGCGGAGAAGTAGGGAAGCGGGTGAAGGGACAACGTGTCCAGTAGGGGGCGGGAGGTGGTGGTGGTGGCTGGTGGTGGGTGGTCGTGGTGGGTGGTCGTGGTGGGTGGTCGTGGTGGGTGGTGTACCTGGAGGTAGGAGATGATCATGAGCAGGAGGGTGTACGACCCGATCCCGCCCGTGTAGGGTTCGTTGAGGCCCATTTGGCTCAGATAGTACTTGAGCACCAGGGCCAGCGGCCTGATCTCCTCCGCCTCGACACAGAATTTCTGGAATTGGAGACGAAGAAGAAGAAGAAGACCGACGAGGAGGAGGAGGAGGAGAGTTAGTGAGCGCGGTGATGCCCTAGATTGGGGGAAGGAGATCTGCTTCTCCTGCACTGGTCGCCGCCAGTCTCGCCTTGGGGTAGTAGGAGAGGTGGCGGCGGTGGTGAGATGGTCACCTTTACGATGGCTGTGTTGACGGCTCCGTTGGCCGTGGTGGCAAAACTGATGTCTACCTGGCAGTTGGTTTCTTCGAGAAGGAGCAAGAAGAAGAAGAAGAAATCATAAGAATAATTGGGATGGAAACCAGGGCTATGGGAGACCACTGTGCAAGGGTAGTGGGGATAGGCCAAGCGCAGGCAGACATAATACCCGAATCGACGAGCTTGATGATGGGCACGCGCGCCTTGGCGATGGTCTCGATGTTGTGGTACCTGCCCTGTCTGCGGAAGACGGCCGCCAACGCGAAGATCGGATTTTTGCCGGCTCCAACGACCCCCATGTCCACGTCACTGCACGCACGCCCACCACCAACGACGCCATCATCGTCGTCATCGTCATCAGCGGCGGCGGCCCACATTTACGTCAACACGTGCTCCCTGCGCGGGCACGCTACCTGAGGGGCAGGTAGAGCTCGGAAGCGGACGACCCGAACACGTTCACCTGGATCCCAGCCACCAGCAGCCACCACCCAACAAAAGTGAGTCGCCAGCGATTGACCAATGTCATCTGGTGTGTGTGTGTGTGTCGCGTGTGTCGCGTGTCGCGAGGACGTGCACCTCCGCGTAGGGCCAAACGGTGGTGATAACGGACGAGATGCGGCGAATGACCTCCTCCCGCATCTTCTTCTCCCCCGGCGTGGGGGACATGAACTGGGCGAAGGCCTTGATCTCCTCGTGCAGTGTGCTGCCACCACCCCCAGCACTGGAGGAAGAGGAGGAAGAGAGACGCACGGCGTTAGCCTCCAACGTGCAACACGAGGGCGGCGCGATGTAGCAGTAGTACCCCACGGAGGAGGAGGAGGAGGACTTGGCGAGCCACGGAGGCGGGTGAGAACGGGAGTAGGTGTCGCCCTGCAGGAACAGCTCCTCTACATCGCGGCTATCGCTGCCGCGGCCGCCGTTGCTGCTGCCGCTGCCGCTGCGAGTAGTGCTGGTGGTGCTGCTGGCGGTGCTCGTGGAGCTCGTGGAGGTGCTGGTGGTGGTGGTGCTTCGTTGCCACCCGCCCACGACAGGTGCCGAGTTGGCATCATGGCCCAGGACGAATCCGATGGGGGCAGCTCGCTGGTAGAGGACGCTCGGTCCCTCGTCTACTCCCTCGTCGTCAATGACCACAAACTCCGGAAGATCATCGGTGAGATCCACCTCCGCACGAGTTGCAGGTCCATTCCCCTTCTCCATCTTTCTTCCGATCTGCAACAAAAAAGAAAATAGTTTCTTTTTCTTTTTCTCTGGTGGCTCAAACTCGAAAAAGGGGACCAGATTGGTCGGTCCTACGCCTTGGCGGCCAGGGTCTTGAGGAGGGCGTCGAAGTTGACGTGCCGGTAGGCGGGGGATTTGTCGAGGTGGGCCAGCAGGGCCTTGTACTCCTCCGGCGTGTAGGCGTAGTAGGCCCGTCCGCCCTGGCCAGCCACCACTGACGCGTCGTCGCCGGGCGATGATGACGATGCTGATGGCGAACCGGCGGCCGGCGGCGATGACGAAGGGCGAAGGAGGTGGGCCACGAGCTCGTCGGGCGGGAGGGTGAGCAGGCGGTAGTAGCGCCGCGCCGCCTCAAACGCGACCCCGTTGCCCGCGTAGCCCAGCTGCGAGAGAGACTGCTCGAGCGCAAACACATTCCTGGCTCAGCCCGTAGGCGGCGGTGAGTGCCGGTTGGCTGCTGTGGGGGGGGAGAAGTGTGGTGGTTGCGGGGTGGCGGTGGCGGTGTACCGGCACATCTTCCAGACGCCGTTGGGATTGAAGGCCTTGACCTTGGGCAGCGTGCGCACCACAATCGACGCCACCAGGCCCTCGAGGCCGCCGAGCACGTAGGCCACCTTGTGCTCGGGCAGCACCCGCGACAGAATGCTCTCCAGCGCCCCCAGGTCCTGCGCGTGCCACCAGCCACCACCAGCCACCAGCCACCAGCACGACACACAGAAGGTCACAGTGAGCAGGAAGCTCGTTGGCGCGCACTAGGATCCCCCTCCTATTCCCTTCTTGGAGGTGGTGGGTGGGCAATAGGGTGGAGGGAGAGGGGGGGGGTGCATGTACCTTGGTGAGCTCGACGATGCATCCGTCGGGTTCGGGGGTTTCGTCGCCCACCACGTAGGAGCACTTCTGCAGCCCGTCTAGGAAGTAGAACGCGTGCAACCGCACCTCGACCTTGAGCACAAACAGGCACCTGCACCCGCGCCATGCACCCACCCGCGACTCTTCTTGAGATCGACACCATCCACCCGCCGCCGCCGCCGCCGCCGCAAGGACTTATCTAATATGGTTTGGGGGGAGGGGAGGGAGGAAATGTGTGTGTACCGGTTGGCCATGGCCGTGAATTGGTTGATGGCCGTGCGCAGGCCCCAGCCATCGGCCACTCCCTCGCGCCGTTTGGACGCCTCCCCCTGCTGCTGCTGGTGCTGCTGTTCGGTGCACATCGACTCCAGCTCCTCGACCAACCACTCCTGCACACCGACCGAAGCCGTCGGCAGCCGAGAGGCGAAGAAGAGGCGTCAGGTCGCGCGACCTGGCTCACGCTCCGAAGAGGGGAAAAAGAGAGGGGGGGGTACGAGGCTCTCGGTGAGGTGGCACAGGTGGAGGAGGCGGCCCGAGTCGAGGAGGAGGTCGGTGCGGGCGATGGGATTGTCGCGGCAAAACTTGTCCTCGCCCTCGTACAGGTAGGTGGCCCAACCGCCCTCGCTCTCCGGCTCGGCCTCCAGCACGCTCGCCTGCCGCCGTCGGGGCGACATCTTACCGCGGGGAGACGTCTTGCTGCGGGGCGACAGTCGCCCCAATGCCCGATGGGCGTCCCGCCCTCTGCCCTCTTTCTTGGCCAGCGCCTCCTCCTCCTCTGCGGCGGGTCGCGAGGCGAGTCGTTGGCCAACGCGCATGAAGGGCGAGGTGCGACTTTGAGGGGTGCGAGAAGGAGGAAGAGGGGGGAGGCGTACGGATGTCGGCGAGCAGTTTGTTCCACAGGGGGTCGTGGGCCAACTGGGCCGGCACCAGGGAATTGGAGACGATGCGGGCCGCTAGGGAGCTCTCCGTGGCGTCCTCGTACGCCACCGTACAGCGGCGCTGGAACGACAGGCACAGGTCCTCCACCACCTGCCGTGGACGTTGTTTAGGTTTAATGCCACCCACCTCGTTCGCATTCCAATCCGTCGTGGTCACGGCCGCGGCCTCGGCAGTTCATCCACTCATGGGCTGAAAGAGGGGGGTTGGGTGGGCACCTGAGCAAGGTGGTGGGCGTAGGCGGGGAGGGCGGCCATGGCGCGGGCAGCGTCACGGATCATGGTGGCCAGCTCGCCCACGCAATAGACCACCGACCGAGGCCAATTGTGGACCTCCCCATTGGCGGCCCTCTGCCGCTCCCTCGGTTTGAACGCGTCGGGGGCTGGCGGACGACAGGCAACAACACACACACACACACACACACACACACACACACACACACACACACACACGACACACACGACACACACGACACACCGGTAAGACTTCGCAGCGCAGCTTGGGGGAGAGGAGGCGGGTCAAAGGGAGGAGAAGGGAAGCGCACATTCGACGGCCTGGTTGAGCCGCGTTCTGTACTGGTGGCGAACGTGCGGCAGATAGACCTGATCGGCGCAGCCCCGCGGGGGGTCAGGCCGCCGCCACACGAGAGGGGAGGGGAGGGGAGGGATAGCTCACCTGTTCCACGAATTCGTCCATGAAGCCCAGCAGCCGCCCATTGTCCTGGGCCTCGTGGAATTCCTTTGGGGGGGGAGCGGGAAGGGTGACGTGGTCGGCCCGGCGCGATGAGTGCCGGGGGGGGGACGAGGAGACGGGTATAAGCGGGAGAGGGGGGGTAGGTGAGCGCACGAGGACAGAGCGCAGGACGTCGGCCTGGAAGCGGCGTAGGAGGGGGTAGACGGTGATGAGGTTGTACGGGCTCGGGCTCAGCAACTGCAGAGCGGCGAGGGCGGAAGCGCCCTCCTTGGCGCCCGTCACGTTGTACGTGGCGGCCGACGAATCGGCAAAGCGGAAGAGCTTGCGCTGCATCATTGTTCCGCACGCACGCACATCGCACACAGGGAGCATGCACGCGCGCCAGTACAGGTGAGCCGAGGAGGAGGAGGAGGAGGAGCCCCCCATTGGGGGGCAAATCGACGGAGGAGGCGAGGGTACGCGAGGAGCGTCGGCGATGTTGGAGTTGCTGTCGGCGGAGGGCGAGCTGGCCGCGAGGTAGATGCGGAGGAGGGTGATGAGCTCCTCCTGCATGGCCTCCCACACGCCCGCCAGCGTGTACGCCGACGCCTCGCCCTTCTGTGGGGCGGGACAGTGATAGTGACAGGGGTGAGTCACTCCCCGAGCTCAGCTGAGGTCCCCCCCGGGGGGGGCACACGCGAGCAGCAGGTGTGTAACGTGCCTGGGATGTGTTTTGTGCGCAAAACGAGCGCAGGAGGAGCACCACCCGCTTGTGGTTGAGGAGCACCTTCACGCAGTCCTCGAACAAGGCCCGCAGCAAGTTCTCCAGCGCTGCGTCGATCAGCGTTGATGCGGGAGGGGGGGAAGAGGCGTAAGCAAGCGCATTAGCTTGGCGCCAGCCACTACCCACGCTACTCCCGTGGACGGGTGGAAGAGGGCGTACGAGAGTTGGGGGCGTGCGACGCGGTCGAGGCCACGGCGGCGGCGGCGGAGGGAGCGGATCGCTTTTCCTGGTGCTTGATGAGGATGCCGGAGATGCCGGCGTCGATCATGGAGCGCGTTTCGGTGCCCACGCGCGAGGAGAGCGCCTCTACGGCCTCCTTCACCCGCTTCACGATGCACAGGCTCTCCACCAACGACTCCAGGCGCTTGGAGGGGTAGGGGGGTAGGGGGTAGGTGTGTGCGTTAGCATGAGCGCGCATCTGTGTATGTTTCACCAGCGCACTGGGGCTATGTGAGCGGCGCAGAAATTGACCGGTTGGCACGCACCTGAGTGAGCTGCGCGGCAGTCAGCTTGGGCTGCTCCTGGCGCGTCGGCTCGGCTCTGCCAGCCAGCACGTCCCCTTGCGACCTGCCAACGAGAGCGCCCGTGTTGTGTGTGTGTGTTGTGTGTTACGTATGTGTTGTGTGTGTTGTGTATGTTGTGTATATGTTAAACACGCAAGTGCAGCTGCCGCATTGTGCGTCATGTGGGTCGTGTGGGTCGGTTGTTAGCGTGTCGGGGCGGGTGTGACACTCACCGCGAAAGGGAGAGGTCCACGGAGGCGGTCCTGTCCACCATTCCCTCTCCGGCCGCCTGCTGCTGGTTCTGGTGGTGCTGCTGGTGGTCGTGGTGCTTGAGGTAGATGACCTGATGCAGCTCCTCGATGATCCGGGTGTGGAATTTCTTTGGGATGGGGGGGGGGCGAAGAAGGAACGTGGCTACATGAGCTCGCTATGGAGAGCAGATAAAGGGGGGTGATGGGGAGGGCGGTACGTGGTAGAGGTCGAGCACAAAGAGGCGGATGTCGTAGATGGCACCGATCTGGCGCATTTCGTCCTGCTCGACGATGCGCGCGCATCGAATCAGCACGCGCGCCGCCGGCACCCAGCTCTGGGCCTGCGTGTGGCGCTCCACGAGCTCCCACCCGACCTTCACCTCTTCGCTGCAGTGGCCCATTAATGGGCGTTCCCCCACCACCAGCCACCAGCAGCAGCAGCACCACGCGTGTGTGTCAGAGCAAGTCAGCGGTGCTGTTGGCGCATGCCGTGGTGTTGTGTGGCTGTGGCCGTGGTGTGGTTGTGCGTACATTTCGTCGAGGATGCGGGTCGTTTCGCTGTACTCGGCCTTTCGCAGCCACAGCTTACGCAATTCCTGGAGAGAGCAGCGCGCGCCACCAGCCACCAGCCACCAGGGGTAAAAATGAGCAAGAGGTGCAAGGCTCTGAAGCACCCACCACCAGCCACCAGCCACCAGCCACCAGCCACCAGCCACCACTACCGAAACCGCGTGCGGCGTGACGTGCCTTGTTGCGGATGTTGAGGCTGGTCTTGATGTCGGCCAGCTGCGCCTTGAGCAGCCGCACCGACTCCTTGGAGGTGGAGATGTGCCGCAGGATGTGCCCATAGCTGGCCAGCGACTTGTTAAACCCGTTGTAGTACGCTGGTCGGGGCCACCACCAGCCACCACCCCAGGTCGTGGTCAGTGTGGATGGACGTCGTGCGCACGGAGAAGGGCCTTCTCGAGGCGGAGGTCCGTACCGTCGACGATGATCTGCATGGCCTGGTCCATGCTGTCGCAGTCGGACCGGAGAGCCGCGCGTTCGTCCTCCAGGTCATCGGACTGAATGGCGCTCAGGATCTTGGGCACCGGGTTGAAGCTCCCCAGGGGCACCAGCATCGCCGTCTCCTCCTTCTCCACCACGTTACCCTCCCCGAGCTGCACCACCACAGCACAGCACACCACACCACACCACACCACAACGTCGTGGTGGACCATCATCGTCACCACCACCATCAACAGCACCAGCCACCACCATGCGACCATAAAAAGGGAAGCCTGCGGGCGTACCTTGAAGTTGAAGGGCACCTTGTAGGCGTCGTCGATGTTCTCCAGGAAGCGCGGGAGGGTGGTCTGCAGGTAGCGCTGGGCCTCGAGGGCCTCCATGGAGCTATCCTCTCTGCCGCCCCCTCCACCGTCGCCCGCGCCATTCGACGAGTCTTTGTTGCTGCTGCTGTTATGCATTGTGGAGCGCCGCCTTTGCTTGGACGGCGTGGCACTGCCCCTCCCGCTCGTGTCCACCTTGAGCGACGCACGCATCTCTCCTTCACCCTTGTTGGGCAGCTTTTTGTTTTTCACTTTTTTGTTTTTGTTTTTGTTTTTGTTTTTTGTTCCCTCGTTTCCCTGCCTGCCTTCTTTTCCTTCTGCCGCGTTTTCCCGCCCGCGGAATCAAGTAGTGCCAGCGATCGATCGTGCAGGCTGGAGATGGAGTCTTGGCCAAGCTCATTTGCTGTACCCCCGATTCAAAGCCTCTACGACGAAGATGGTACGCAATCTCAGCTGGCAAGCAAGCAATTGTCATCAAAATGAAAAATCTAATGCTGACAATCTTTCCAGCGGTAGAAGGAGACACATCACGACTCGCTGACGGGTACGCATTGTTGTCCACTTTTTGGGTGAAACCCTCGCTAATGGCGTACTCTTTCCGTGCAGCACCGGCCGTTTTAGATCTTCATTCACCGATCACCGTACTTGCCTTCCCCCATCTACACTGCTCGCGCAAACTTCTTACTTATGCACGCGCAGAAGGTGAAAATGAGGGCGTGCCGTATTTCCAGCACGAGTGGGAAGGCGTAGACGAGAACTACGGTGACGAAGAAGAGCCTGAAGGAAAGTTCTATCTCGAGGAGATAGATGACCGATTCAATGCCATGGATGAAGCGACAAGCAGCTACGGCGGGAATGTGCTGGGACGAGCGATGCCGGACGCCTTCAACCAGTTTGCGCTCTCAGGCTTCCGAGGTCGGGTCGATCGTGCCGCTGTCATGCCTGCGGAGACAACGCCAGCTCGTGTGCTCGAAGCCGTGAGCGGTGGTGCCGAACGACCAGAGGAGGTGGAATTCGCCCGCGCCGTAGAGGAGCATCTGCAGACTGACGTGTTTGCTCTCCTCGAACGCTGCGAGGCCATCTGCGCCGCAAGGTTGCCTTCCGCTTGATGTTGTGTTTGCCATCGCGTCGTTGCCTCACATTGTCTATGCGTGCGGCGCAGGCTCGAGGACTTGCAGCACCTGGTGAGATCGGAGGCGGGCATTACGGTGGCAAGCTCTCTGGAGGTCATGCGCGCCAACCACGACTTTCAGCACTTGAAAGGTGAACGGGACACCTGGTTGCTCCTTCACGCCCTCTACAAGGACAGGCTTCTCGGCACCTCGGCCGCGGATGACATCATCGAGGACGGGAAGGAACGGCTGCGCGTACTTACCATCAGCCAGAAGCAGATCAAGCAGGATCTCAAAGAACGAAGTCGAGCGTTCCGTGAAGCCAAGGTGCGGTCCGCGTTGGTCGGGCGTAAGTGGTATGAGGCCGTGGCAGCTCACCCCCACCACTACCACTTTGACAGGTTGTAGCGGGGTGGCTCGAGCAGCTGGCCAAACTCTCTGGCGTGCCAACGTACCGCATCGATGCCGGGTAACACACCATCTCTCTTAATTCTACGCGGGCGGTGCCTCGAGAAGAAACGGGGATGCTGACCTTTGCGATTCCAGATGGAGCAATACCCTGCGCTCCCTTCAGGGAGACAAGAACAGGCGAGGTCCTTTCCACCAAGAGCTGGTGTCGAATCTCGATCCCGATGCTACCACGCGGCAAGACAAGAAGCTCAGGGAAGAGGACGCGGTACGTAACATGCCCTGCATTGGGCGGTACTGCGGAGTGTCTGCTCACTCGAGTCATGCAACCACAGGAGGATGAACAACGTCTTTTGCAAGTTGTGTGGAGCCTCCTGCGGGCCGGCGCAAAAAAGGAGGCCCTCGAGTTCTGTCGTCAGTCGGGACAGAACTGGCGCGCTGCCTCTCTGAGCACCGCCCTCTCGAGTGAGCCCCTGCCTCTGAGTACAGGCGCCCACCCTCCACGTTTATTATTGTTCTTCTTATTGCTGTCTCGCCATCGACGCTTCTTGCTCACCTTCTCGTTTTACCGCAACAGCCGACGATGGCACTCAGAGCGCCTACCACATGTGGCAGCAGGCCTGCAGGGCCATCTCGAACGAGGTACGGCCGAGCTCTCTGGGGGAAGAGGCGCGAGTAGCTGACACGTTTGCACGCCAGCAGGTGGAGCGGTTCAGCAAGCACGAAAGAGCCATCTACGCTTTGATGTGCGGAAACGTGGACCAGATCCTTCCCGTGTGCTACACGTGGGAAGACAACGTGTGGGCAAACTTCAAGGGCCTCCTGCACGAACTTCTCGAAGTGGTACCCAATAATTAGCTCGAATCCCAGACGTTTGACTGCGTGGCACCACAACTGATGCTGCTCGTCTGTAATCACAGGAGCTGCAGCTACGTAATCCGCGTTCACCACCCACCGTAGAGCCACTCGGCGAGGAGCATCTTGCCGCCAGGATCACGCAAATCTTCGACCAACTGCTGAAGAGCGACATGTTGCCCATCAGGTACGGACATCAAAGCGGCGTGTGCAAAAAGCGGGTCGACCGTGCTGGCGCTTTCCTGCCGTACTCCTTACTCCCTACAGGCAAGCGGTCCACGAACCCTACCACATCATTCAGACATACCTCATTCTGAACAAAGAAGATAGTTTGTTGGGCGATCTGGCTACGTGGGTGTGGCCGAAGGTAAACGTCCCGTCTTAGTCATCATTTGCGAACTGCCAAGTTGTGCTTTCCCTGTGCTGACTCTCCTCTCGGGCTGCGTGGTGCTCGTACTCCCATCTCCTCAGGAAGGCACCCCGGGTTCGCCGGCAGTGCTGATCAAATTCGCAGCACATCTGGCATTGTTCCTTCGTCAAGTCAGGGGCGCCTGTCCTCACGCGGATCATCTCATCGAGGCGTACGTCAGACACTTGATCAAGACCAAGCAAACCGCACTCGTTGCTCTCTACACGTGCGTTCCTTTCCCCATTTTATCGTTACTGCGTTTTGCTACAATTCAAACCTCCAAACCCCAATTTTAATTCTTTTTGTCTGCGCAGGGCCAAGCTGCCGGCGGAGGACCAAGTTGAAATCTATGCCAACTTCCTTCGCGACATCACCCAGCGCGAGGAGGTACGCGGCCGGCCAACCGCTGTGCGAACACTGTCAATATTCAAACGTTGCATTTGTAATTTACTTCTATGTTGCGCTCAGCGAGAACGATGCCTGGAGCTCGCCGACAGGGCGGGTCTGAACGTCAACGCG
The DNA here is from genome assembly GCF_000313135.1 of Acanthamoeba castellanii str. Neff. Lineage (NCBI taxonomy): Eukaryota > Discosea > Longamoebia > Acanthamoebidae > Acanthamoeba > Acanthamoeba castellanii. Next base: position 239,337 of record NW_004457410.1, read on the forward strand.
GTCACCAAGAGGGTCGTGGAGCTAATGCGTGCTTCCCCTGGTCTCGCCCTTGAAGCCGCGAGCGGTTTGGGTGAATCGCCATTGACGGCTAAGTCCCGGACGATCACACCCGAGGATGAGGTTGCCATTAGGGCAATCGAATGGCTCACCTTCGATCCCGACCAACGAATCGATGCCCTAATTCATGCCAATGCCCTGGCACGCAAGTTCATCGGTACATCGATCCCCGCTCTGTTGTTTCTTTTTCTCCTCCTTCTTCGTCTTCTCTTCTTCTTCGAGTGATGGCGCTCGTTATTCCTAACGTCCTTCTCCACGTCGCAGCTGCGGACAAGGAGGGCGCCCTCGATAGGTTGCTCAAGGCATTGCCCCGCGACTCAGTCGGCGTTGTGAAGAGAAGGTGGAGCGTGAAGAAGCTCGCTGGCGAGGAGAACGTGGTGCGAGAGTTCGCGTGCTACGAGTACCTCCACAGGGCACGAACCGGTACCTCTTTCCTCCTGCGCCTCTCAATAGCGTTTGTACTCAACCGTCACCACCCCCCACCCCACCCTCAATCAGCGTACAACGAATGGGCCACGCACGGAGCTCGGCACCCCAAGGCGCCAGAAGGACCACCGCTGGCCTCTGCCCCTGCCTCTACCCAAATCGTCTACGGTAATCAGATGAAGGCGTACGCGGAGGACTTGCGCAAGTGGCAGCTGGACGCGTGGAACTTGGCAGAGGCTGCCATGCACGCTCTCTACGCCGTGCTGCTCTTCCCCAATGGCTGGCTGCAGGACCTTGACACATCGAGGCCGCTATCACTCGACGCACAAGCACTTGCCCGCAGTACGCCTCACTCTCAGTCTCTCGCTTCCCCACACCCACCTCCCACCCACACCCGTTGGCGCGTCACACCTCCTCCCTGGTCCCTCACCACTCGCCAATGGTCATCAGGTCATGAGATGGAGGAGCTTCGGTGCAAGGTGCTGCCCGAGATCTTTTTCATGTGCCACACGGTGCTCTACGAGAACAAGCAATTCCAGGACAGGTACAACCCCTCGTCACCTGCGTTTCTCTGCGCTGCTGCCCCCCTCCCTGACGTCTTTCGTTTTTTCTTCTGGTGCGGTCGCAAGTGTGGAACTGGCGGATCTGCTCGCGGACGAGTACCACAAGTTCTACCGGGCGTTCACGCAGGAGCAGCTGCAGCAGTTCCTGGGCCTCGTCCGAAAGTCGGCCCTGCAGGTGATCGATGAACAGCAAGACGCCCTCGCCTACTAGTTCGCCTGGTCGTTGTAGCTTACCTCAGCACAAGCCCCCGAGCATGTCATTTCGGAGATCACGCGTGAACTTGAACAGTGGGGGGTCGGTAGACCGTCGCGCAGGGCTCGTGGGTTGTGCTGGGAAATTGTCCGGATCGCCCTATGTTTTGGTGGGCTGTGCGGGCGGGAGGGTCAGAGCGCGGAGCAGGGGCACGTGGAATGCCGGGAGTCAGGGTGACGGGGACGAAACAGAGGCGGGGAGGGGACAACGTTGGGTTCGGGGCCGAGGTTGCGCGGTGGCGGTGGTTCTTCTCCGCTGGCGCTGGCCCCAATTTTCTTGGCGTCGTCACCTGGTGGTAGTCCGTCTGTCAGAACTAGGCCGACAACGTTGGGAACGCAGCGCGTGGTTGCCAAAGCACTCCGCCACCTCACTTCTCCGCGCGCTACGTGACCACGCCCCCCTTCGTAGCAGCTCCGAGGACAGGAATTAGGCAGTAGGCCAAAAGAGAGAGAGAGATTGCGACAGGAGATCGAGAGACAGATCTTCCGATTTTGATTTTGATTTGTAGAATAGATAGATAGCCACACGGGATGATGAAGCTCGGCAAGAAGAAGACGAAGGAACCGGCGGCACCAGAGCCATCAAAGACGGGCCTGGCCAAATGGGAAGCCTTCCTGTCGCAGGAGCAAGTGCCCCCCTCGTCACCGGAGAAGGGCAGCAAGAAGGGCAGCAAGACCCCCACCCTCTCCAAGAAATCGGCCGAAGATGCCAAGAAGGACAGCAAGAAGGAGAAGAAGGACAAAGACCCGAAGAAGGACAGCAAGAAGGAGAAGAAGGCCCTCACCGATAGCAAGAAGGAATCCAAGCGGGACAGCAAAACGGTGGAAGATGCCGCGGGAGTCGAGGGCGAGGAGGAGAAAATCGACCAGAAGATGGCTCAGCTCAAGGCCCTCGATGGCTGGGTCACCTCCGCCCAGACTCGCGCCGCCGTTTCCCTTGCCGCCGCGAATGGCCCCGCATGGGCCGAGGGCGAGGAGGGCGAGGGCTCAGCCTCGGGTCCCTACTCGGAGAGCGACGAGGTCGATGGCACGGGCTCGCCCCTCCCGCGCAAGGTCCTGCGCCGCTCATCGGCGGCCTCGGTGGCCGACGCCGTCGTGGTCGACATGGCCGACGGGCGCCCCACGCTACGCGCCGGCACATTCCAGGGCATCGTCAAATGGCTCATCTTCCAGAACGTGGGCGATCTCAGCACCTCGTTCCTCCTCACCTTCCGCGCCTACGGCACCCCGCAGGAGCTGTGGGAGGCTCTCATGAACGTCTTCCGCATCATCCACGAGAAGGACCTCAAGGAAAACGCACGCAAGGACATGCGCCGTCGGTACCACTCCACCCCCCCCCTCCGCACCCGGAACAAGGGAGCCACAAGACCCAACACGCTCGAATTTCCAGCGTGTTCCGGGTGGGGCCAAGACCATGACTCAACCGTGCTCTCTCTCTCTCTCTCTGCGTGTGTGTGTGTGTGTGTGTGCGCGCGCGCGCGTGTGCAGTGTGATCGCGTTCCTGGAGGAGTGGATCAGGCGGTTCTCCTACAGCGACTTCATCGAGTCCAACAAGAAGTCGCTCTTCAAGGACGTCACCAACTTCGTCAAGTCCCTCCCCGCCGAGGAGTCCCGACAGCTCAAGCTCCTCCTCATGAGGAAGAAGGTCCGCTTTCCCTTCTCTTCTCTTCTCTTTTGCCTCCGCTCCTGTTGCGCGGGAGATTCCTCCGCTGACACAACTTTTCACCTCTTTCCTTCCCTTAATTATCAAATTCCTACTTTGATGACGCTACCGCGCTGAATCGGAACCACAACCACACCAGACCAACAAGAAGGGCGCCAAGGAGCTGGGTAAGCACACTCACATCCCCATTCCCTTCAAAGCAGCAGCGCACGCGTTACAACAACCACCACGACACCAACAACCACCAACAACCACGGCCCGCATCTAATCCCTCCATCACCATCACCATAACAATGCAGCCGCCGGATCGTCATCGCCCGTGATGGGAGGTGGAGGCAGCACGCTGGGCACCTCGTCGTCGAACGCGCTCAACATCTCAGCCAGCAGCAACGGAAACGGCACTGAGGCGCCGCCTCCCTCGCCCACGGCGTCCGCCGGCTCGGGCGTGGTGGCCCCGGCCGTGCCCGGCGACTCGCTCGGCGCGTCGTCGACGATCGTCCTCAAGCGTACGTCGGCCAAGGCCCTCGCCGTGCAGATGACCATCCTCGACGCCGACACCTTTGGTGAGATCAAGCCCGAGGAGATGCTCCTCGGCAACTGGACCCGCCCCAACAAGGAAGAAGGTAACCACCCCACCACCCACCTCTCATTCTGCTGCTTGACTCACGCGGGCTCACGCTCGTTGCGTGTCGTGTGTGCGTCGTGTGTGTCCCATAGTGGCGCCCACGTTGACGTACCTGGCCAACTACTTCAACCAGTGGTCGTACTGGGTGTCGACGGAGATCCTCATCGCCGGCGGCGTCAACGCCCAGGTGCAAGCCGTGAAGAAGTTCATCTCCGTGCTGCACCACCTCTTCTCCCTCAACAACTTCAACTCTCTCATGGCCGTCATGTCCGGCCTCAACCGAGCCTCCGTCTCTCGGTACTCCCCCCCCACCGGACCCCGAATCGGCACGCGGTGGGCGCTAACGCCACATGCGCGTGTCGTCGTCGTCGTCGTCGTCGTCGTCAGGCTCAAGAAGGTGTGGGCGAGGGTGCCGATCAAGTTCGTGGAGCTGTTCCACCAGCTGGAGGACCTGATGACGCCCCTGGGCAACTTCAAGTACTACCGCCAGCTCCTCGCCGAGTCCAAGGACAAGAAGCCCATCGTCCCCTACCTCGTCGTGTTCCTTCGGTACCGCCATCCCCCCCCCCTCCCCCTCCCGCCATCCCACGCATGTCCCGCCAAGTGGGCTCGTCGCTGACCAACAACGCACGTTGGCCCCAAATGACCAACGCCACAACTCTGCAGAGATTTGACGTTCATCAACGACGGTAACGAGGAGCGTCTGCCGATGCCCCAGAAGCCCGACGTCAAGCTGCCCAACTTTGAAAAGATGGTCCTCCTGGGCCAGCAGATCCTCGAGCTCGAGGCCTACCGCAAGGTACCCCCATTCCATTCCACGCCCTTCATGCACACCTCCCCTTCCCCCCTCCCCCCCTTCCCCCCTTCCCGCCGGTACACGTCACGTGGGGCCAATCGTAACGTTCCCCTTTCTGTCTGACGCGTCGTGACCATCTCCAGGTGCCATACACGCTCGAGGGGGACAGCGCGGTGGCGACGGCGCTCCGGAATGCGATGTACTTTGACGAGGACACCCTGCACCGCCGCTCGCTGGAGCAGGAGCCCATCCAGAACATGGAGCCCGAGGTGGACTACCTCGACGACGAGGCCATCTCCAACGAGAAGAAGACGAAGAATCCTCTCCTCGCCCTCCAGGTACCCACCTCCCCCACCTCCCTCTTCTTCTCTTCCCCCTCTTCTCTGACTTTAGTTCTGACACGTCATCATCATCGTCGTGGTGGTCGTGGTGGTCGTGGTGGTCGTGGTGGTCGTGCAGCAAATGCGGGAGGAGCTGCTGGCGGAATCGAACGAGTTCGACTTTTCGGAGGGCAGCGAAACGTCGTGGGCGCAGGACGAGGACAAGACGGACGACGGGACGGCCTCCAAGCTCGAGGACAAGAGCGAGTAGGAGGTCGGACTCGTCGCCCCCCCCATCGTCATCATCATCATCAGCTGTAAAAACAAGACAGAACCACCCCACCCACCACCGAAATCACGACGCGCGCGGAGAAGACGGTGGGGGAAGAGCCAAGGAAGAGAGATTCCAGTGGGAGCTGGTGGAGCTGCCGCAGACCATCGTCATCGGTCTGGTGTGCTCGAACGCCCCCTTTCTCTTCGCTGTCCCACTCCCCAACTTGTTTCTTTTATTTATCCCCCTTTGCCCTTCCTCCTTCTTGGCCTTTCCCCGTCCCTCGCCTCTCTCCACCCCCAACACACCCCCCGTAGTAGTAAACCACACGCGCTTCTGGTTTGGGGTACAAGCCACGGCGTGTTGGGTTGTGTGCGTGCCGTGCCGCTAACAATGCGCTTCTCGCCTCCTTGCGTTCCCCTAGTTGCCGGGCAGCTGTGCGTAGGGTGCGGTGCTGGTGAGGCGGCGGCGGCAGAACGAGGGCAGCAGCCAAGGCGAGGCCGGAGGAGCAGCAGACAGGACGGGCTTCTTGTAGAGCTTGAGCAGCAGGGACGAGCACACCACCGACACGGACGAGAGCGCCATCGCCAGCCCGGCCAGCGCGGGCGGCAGGGAGATATGGAAGGCCGGGTACAGCACCCCAGCAGCCACCGGAATCGCTGGTTGGTGTGTGCATGTGTTGTGTGCAAGCGTATGAGCGTGTGCGCGGTGGTGCGGTGGTGAGATGAAAATGGCCATTGGGGGCACAGGATTCGGGTGGGCGGTGGGGCTGGCGTACAGCAGACGTTGTAGCCAAAGGCCCACATGAAGTTGAGCTTGATGCGCCGGTAGGTCTTGGTGGAGAGGTCGATCGCCGTCACGACGTCGGCCAGATCGTTGCGCATCAGCACCACGTCGGCCGTCTCGATGGCCACGTCGGTACCTGCCCCGACCGCGAGGCCCAGGTCGGCCTGGGCCAGCGCGGGCGAGTCGTTGATGCCGTCGCCCACCATCGCCACGGTGTGACCCTGCGCCTGCAGCTCCTTCACCTTGGCCGCCTTGTTCGAGGGCAGCACCTCGGCGAACACGTCCGTGATCTCCACCTGGTGCGCGATGGCCTGCGCCGTGCGGCGGTTGTCACTGCGCGTGCGGGAGGTTGGTGTGAGCTCATCATCATCAGCCGACGGCGTGTCTATGGCTTTAATTGGGGTGCGGTGGGCGTGCGTACCCGGTGACCATCCACACCTGGATGCCCATCCGCTTCAGGTGCTGCACCACCAGCGGCGCCTCCGGTTTGATGGTGTCCGCCACCGCGATGCAGCCCGCCACCTCGCGCTCCAACTCTGCATCATCGCCACACGCCGCATTGTCATCATCGGCACCATCATCGTTGGACGCCTTTGGCACCAAACGAATGGTGGTGGTGGTGGTGGTGGCTGGTGGTGGTGGGGAGAGGAACCGTTGGAGTCGCGCAGGAGGGCGACGAGCATGCAGGTCTTGCCCTGCTCCTCGAGGGAGCTCATGTAGCGCTCGACGCGCTCCGGGATGGCGAAGGCGTGGTCGCCCATCAGGAGCCGGTTGCCGATGTACACCCCGTACTCGCCCACGCGGCAGCTCAGCCCGCGGCCCGGTATGGCCTGGTAATCGCGCGGCTGGGGCAGCGCCGCCGCCGCCGTGGCCGTTGTCGGCGCGTCGGCCAGGGCGCGTAGGGCGTGAGCGTGGATGGCACGGCCGAGCGGGTGCTCACTGGCGCTCTCGGCGGCGCCGACGAGGGTGAAGAAGGCGCGCTCGTCGAGGTCGAGCTGGGCGCAGGCGTCGTCGACGCGGAGGAGGTCCGTCACGACGGGCTTGCCGTGGGTGAGCGTGCCGGTCTTGTCGAAGATGATGGCGCTCACCTTGTGCGCCGTCTCGAGGGCCGCGCCGCCCTTGATCAGCACGCCCAGCTGGGCGGCGACGCCGGTGCCCACCATGACGGCGGTCGGGGTGGCGAGGCCGAGCGAGCACGGGCACGCGATGACCACCACCGACACGGCGAATAGGAACGAAAACAGGAAGGCGTCGGCGCCGGCCTCGATCCACGCCTCCGGCACCACGCCCGTCAGGCACAGCGTGTACCACGTACCGAACGTGAGCAGCGCGAGGCCCAGCACCACCGGCACGAACACACCCGAGATCCGATCGGCCAACGCCTGTGTTGCGTGTGTGTGCACGGGTTTGTGAAACACGCACGCAATGACACGCACCGCGCCGCACGCGTAGAGGTACCTGGATGGGGGCCTTGGAGGTCTGGGCCTCCTGCACGAGCTGCACGATGCGCGCGAGGGCGGTGTCGGCGCCGACGCGGGTGGCGCGCACGTGGATGAGGCCGGCCTGATTGATGGTGCCCCCGATCACCTCGTCCCCCTCCGCCTTGGTCACCGGCAGCGCCTCGCCTGTCACGCCGACGCTTGAGCCGCGCGTGTGGTGTGCAGCAGCAGCGCATGTGTCGTGTCGTGTCGTGTCGTGTCGTGTCGTGTCGCGTACCGGTGATCATGGCTTCGTCGACCGTGGTGCGGCCGTGGGTGACGCGGCCGTCGACCGGGATGTGCGCGCCCGGGAGGACCTTGAGGAGGTCGTCCCGCTGCACCAGATTGGCGTCGACCTCCCGCTCGCCCACCACCTCGTACCCGCCCTCCTGCGAGCACCGACCACACGACACACGGCACGGCACACACGACACACACACGACTCATTGTCAGGCAACGGCGCGGACTGCGCATTGCGGGGGAGGGGGAGGGTGTACGTACCGTGGCGGCGGCGGGGGTGGTGGTGAGGAGGATGGCGGTGGGGGCCTGCAGGGACAGGAGCTTCGTGATGGCCTCCGAGGTCTTGCCCTTGGCCACGTTCTCCAGGTACCTACAGACCCGCAATTCATCAATTCGTTCATGCACCGCCGCCACCATTGGGGGCCTACAGCTCCAGCCACGCATCATGTGTGTCGTTCGTGTGTACCGGCCAAGCATGATGAAGGTGATGAGGAGGGCGGACGTCTCGAAGTAGAGGTGGGAGGTGAAGTTGTCGTCGAGCAGGTGCAGCACGATCCCCAGCACCGAGTAGAAGTAGGCCGCCGACGTGCCCAGCGCCACCAGCACGTCCATGTTCGCGCTCCCGTGCTTCAACACTACATCCCCCCCACCACCACCAATCCACCACATCAGCGTGTCGACACATGCTTATAATAATAATAATAATAATAAGTAGCAAACATAATATGCTATAACACACAAACGCATAGGTATTTGGGGGGGGGAAGCACGGTACGGTACCCTTGTAGGAGGCGACGTAGAAGTCCCAGCCGATCCAGAACTGGACGGGGGTGGCGAGAGCCCACTGGACGACGGCGTCGATGGAGAGGTTGCGCACGAAGTAGTCCTGCTGCAGCATCTCGTGGGTGGGCTCGATCAGCATCGACAGCACCATGCTGATGAACACCAGGGGCGCCGTGAAGGCCAGGCTGGCGAAGAAGCTGAGCCGCCACTTGCGGATCTCCTTCTCGCGCTTGAGGGCCTCCACGCTGCCCTCGGGCCGGGCCAGCTGGGCCGCGTAGGGACCGGTCCGCTCGATCAGCTCCACCACGTCACGCACCCCCAGCTTTGTACTGTCGAACTCCACCTGCACATGTGCCCCCCCAAAGCGCCAACCAGAATTCGATCATTTGCCCCGGTCCCAATCATAAATCAAATGTGTTGCGATGGTTGTAGGGAACCTTGGCCTGCTTGGTGACGTTGTTGACGGAGGCGGCAATGATGGCCGGGTGCTTCATGAGGGCGGTCTCGATCTTGTTGACGCACGACGCGCAGTGCATCCCCTCCACCAGCAGCGTCACCTGCGCCACGTCATCGACCATGTTAATGACGTGGATACCCCTCCACCCCAAACCACCACCACCACCACCACCACCTTGCTCCTTCATGCGATGAGGTCTATGTGGCCTCGTACCTGGCCCTGGACGGCCTTGTCGAGGCGGGTGACGGTGAAGCCCAGGTCGGCCATGGCCTCGCGGATGGCGTCGGGCGTGGTGCCGGCGTGCGGCACGTACTCGACCTCGGCCTCCTCGGTCATGAGGCTCACGCTCACGCGCGTGACCGCCGGCAGGTGGCGCACCACGTTCTCCAGCATGGCCACGCACGACGCGCACGTCATCCCCTCCACCCGGAAGAACACCGTGTCCTTCATCGCCGGCGCGGCCGACCCGCCAGTGGCGGCGGCCTCGTCTTCGTCGTCGTCATCATCGTTCTCCTGGCGGCCGCCGGCCAATGGGTGGTCGAGGGTGGCGAATGGGTCGGGCTGGGCCTTGGCCTTGGCCTCGCGCAGGGCGCGGCGGGCCAGGCGCCGCAGGTGGCGCACGAGGCCCGGGTCAGCAGCGGCGGCACCGTCGTCGGAAGGTTCCGGACGGAGGCGGGCCACGGCGTAGCCCAGCTCCTCGGCGGCGGCCACGAGCTCCGCCGCGACCGCCGCCTCGTCGAAGCCCTCCTCGGCGTCGTCTCCCATCCTGCACGGTACGCGCGCAATCACGAGATGAGCTTCTTGTGCCACGTCACGCCCACCTGTTGGGCAACACCTAATGATGATGGTGGCCGGTACCTGAGGCGGGTGTCGACGAGCACGATGGCGGCGTGCTTGCGTAGGCTCACGCGGGCCACCACGACGCCCTTCACGCTCGAGAGGGCCGTCTCCACCATCCCCACGCAGCTGCCGCACGTCATTCCCTATCGCGCGCGCACACACGACGCACAGCACACAACACGACACGACACGCGATCAGTTGCAGCCACCTTAAGAGCGAGGGAGTGCGTGTGCGTGTGGTGCGCACCTGAACGGAGAAGAGGAAGGCGGGACGGCGGGCGGCCTGGGCCGACGCGGCGGAGAAGAGGGACGGGCGGGAGGGCGTGGGCAGGAGGGGCGCCGCGTCGGTGTGGGGCACCACCTCGGCCGACGTGAAGCCCGCCCCGCGCAGATCGGCCGCCAGGGCGCGCCCCACCTCGCGGGCCGCCTCGTCGGCGTCGAGGCCGCCGCAGAGCTCGACCCGGACGGCCGCGTGGCCGCCCTCGCCGACCCGCACCCGACTGGCGGCGGTCGAGGCGGACTGGCCATGGGCCTTGGCCTTGCCCTTGGGGTCCTGGGCGGTGGGCGGGTAGCCGGCGAGGGCCAGGCGACGCTCGGCCACGGACCGCACGACGGCCGCGCAGCCGCCGCAGGCCACGGGCCACACGGCCACCACGACCTCGCCTCGCGATTGGTCATGGTCGCTGCCTTCGTTGTCATCATCATCTTCGTCGTCGGAGTTGCACTCATCGTCGTCGTCATTGTCGCGAGTGTCGTGCTGGCAGCGGGCGCAGCAACACGCGCACCGCCTGGCCACGGCTCCGGACGAGAGGAGGAGGGCGGCAGTCTCGTCGTCTTTGTCGCCGCCGTCGTGACGCACGGCATCACCGCTTCCGTAGGGGTCTACTTTTTTCTTCAAATTCTCGGCCGTGGGGGCAGCGGCCGGCGGGGCGAGGCACCGGCAGTCGGGGCACCCGCACCCGCACCCCACCTTGGTCGGCGCGGTAGCTTGCAGCGACGCCATGGTTGGTCTCTCTCCGGTGGTTTGGTGGTCAGACTGCCTGGTTGGCTGCGGTGGAACTTTCGCAGTACTGCAAATCGGCGACAGCAAAGAAAAAGAAAAGATGAGGAAAACACATTTCAGAGCTTAAGAGGGATGCTGACGTCGACAGAGATCCAGGCGTGGTCCGACTGGGTGCCGGTGCCGACGGCGGTGCGTAGCACGGGCAGGGCGGCGGGGTCGAGGAAGAGCCAATCGAGCTTGCCCGCGAACACGCCCATGGGTCCGCCCGCCAGGGTGTGCTGCGCGCTCTTCTCGAACGGGTCAGCGAGTCGCGCCAGCGCCGTGCCCCGGCCCTTCAACAGCGCCGGCAGCACCCTCTCCTCCCACCACTGTTGTGAAACAGCCTCGGTCAGCCCTCGCTTCAATTGATCGTGGCTTGGTGCGGCTGTACGCACGCATAAGACCCGCAAACACGCACGCACGCGCACGCGCACACGCACACAAAGGAGCCATCATGATAGGTGCTTACCTGGGCCTCCTCGTAGAAGAGGGAGCGGAAGCGATAGGCGTCGTTACAGTGGAACGGGGACAGGCGGAGTAGGCCGTGCCCGAATGTGTTCAGATCGCCGCCGATCACCACCCGGTCTTCGTCTCCGAGCTCGTAGCTCTGGTTGTGGGGCCAAGCAAGCGCGGGATAGATTTATTTACACATATGACACACACGACACACGACGAACGACACACACAAAGAAAGAGAGAGCCTCTCGTCAGGCAGCTGAACCCAGCGCCCGTGAATGCACGTGGGGGCGTACCTGAAGGTGCCTGACGACCCGCTCAAATTGGCGCACGCGCACTGAGATCCCGCAGCACACCTCGAGGTGCACGCTGCACACGCACAGGCGCCCGCCTCCATGGGGCAGTCGTACCATGGTCGACAAAGCCGACCTAACGCACTCCACGTCATCATCAACCGCTGATCAGCAATCAAGCGCCATTTCCCCCATACACTCCCCTAGACGTCAGCGTACCGGTCGTAGTCAAAGAGGTGGCGGAGGGGCACAAAGCGGTCGTGCTCGTGCTCGATGGCGAACCTCGTCAGGATGGCATTGCCCCACGCGCCCCGATGCCCCTCCCCTGTGCCGCAATCGCAACCGTGCCGCACACACGACACACAGCACACCGTCGATCAGCGGGTGGAGAAGGAAATGGAAAAGAAAGGAGGAGGAGAGGTGGGCGGTACCTTGGTAGGCGTAGTGCGGAGCCCAGATGCCTGCGAGGCCGAGCGCAGAGGCGATCTCGTGGAAGGCGTCGTGGGTGAAGGGCGTCGGGGCGTCATCGGGTGCGTGGCACCAGTCCACCTCCTGCAGGAGCACAACATCGGCGTCGAGCCTCCGCAGCTCCGTCACCACCTCGGCCAGCTTGTAGCTCCACGCACCCAAGGCCCACGCGCGCCAACGTCAGCCATCATTCTTGGCATTCCAGAAACGAGAGCTGTGGGAGGGGGGACCTGCACCCAAACTCAATGTTCCACGAGACGATGCGGAGGCTGCCGCTGCGGGCGGGCGGCGCAGAGGCCGAGTCCCGGTAGTCGCACCGCACGATATGGCCCACCCGGTAGGGCGGGGTGGTACTCGTTCGAGTACTGGGCTTGTGGTCTCGACGAAGTTGGTGGGTGCGCAGGTGGGTGGTGGCGTAGTAGCGCCCCACCCGCCACCGGTGGAACCACCCCTGCCAGTGGTGGCTGCTGCACCACCCCAACGCCACCAGCGCGAGGGCAGCCAGGAGCAGCAGCCACACCATCCAACACAAGAAGAATTTAATTATTTAATTATTTATTAATTTGCTCTTTTCTTCCTGCGTGCTGCTGGACTTATAAGGTAAACAGTGCCTGTTGCCCGTTTTAAGCGAAAAGACCACAGACCACATGCCTGAGGTGTGGGAGAAGTTCATCGATTTACCGGGCCAAAAGGAACGCATCAACACGGAGCCTGAACAGAGGAGGCCATAATGGAGACAACATCAGACAACAAGAAGACAAAGAAAAGCACCTCCAAAATAGTGAGGCCATCAGGAGCAGAAATCTCGAACATGTTGTTGGAGGCGGGTGTGTCGCCAGGAATCCCACCCCCGCCCCCGCCCCGCCCCCTTTGTTCGAGGTGGCGCCCTTGCAGTACCGCCACAGCTCCCCCGGCTCCCTCAACAGCGGCACCTATTTCCACGCCCCGGCCTCGCCGCCCAGTACGGCGACCATGGGCATGTCCCTGAAGAAGAGCCTGCGCCTCTCGCGCACCCTGATCAAGGGGCTGGGCAGCCAGCAGCGATCGCACCTCTTCGCACCCTCGCGTTCGACTCTCAAGCCCCGCGCCGAGGCCGCACAGACCTCTTCCGCTACTTCAACATCCACGTCGACATCAACCTCCACCTCACAAAACCGTACCCGCCCTCCAGCTCCACTCCAGCGCAACCCGACGCTGTCATCTTATTGTTTTCTTTCTTATATTATTTTTACTTGTTTTGATTTATTTGTGGAGAGAAGAGCTGGCAGCGTTGCAGGAGAGCTCGGGGTCACACGCGAGCAGGAGGCCCGTACTGGAGGGCGACGTGTTCCGCACCACCCTCGACGAAGTGCTCAAGGTGGAGCAGACCCGTCAAAACAACACCTCTAAAGGTGAGGAGACTCCTCAAATATCGCTTCCTTCCCTCCCTCCCCACTCTGATGACGTTGATCGGCATTGACGACTGACGTGCGATCGTCCCTCAGGCGCGGGAGGAACACAGGTGCCGTACATCCTCACGTGCCTCCTGCGGGCCATCCAAGACCTGGGTGGGCTCGACTGCGAGGGCATCTTCCGCCTTTCGGGCAAGCAGACCGAAGAGGAGAACCTCATCAATCGGTACACCCTCACCACCACCATTCCTCCCTTGTATCCTCTAATCATGATGACAATAATGATGTAATGATGATAATAATTCTAACAATCTGTTAAAAACTGACGCGCTCACCTACGCACAGGCTAAACGAGGGGTCGTACCACATCGCCAAGGGGACGGACCCGCACGTGGTGGCCTCCGTGCTCAAGCTGTGGCTCATGAGCCTCAGCCAGCCGCTCATACCCCCTGGCCTCAAGTACACCATCGCACCGTCATAATTATCATCGATAGAGGGTGCTCACGATGTGTGCGGCTGACGATTGGTGGCGGCCGTTGATGACGATGGCCGTAAAAATATTGTGCAGAGCGGCGTGCCAGGAGGCCAAGACCTCACAGGAGGCGCGGGATCTGGTGGACGGCCTGCCACCGCTGCATGGCGACGTGATCGACACGATCCTCGACTTCATGCACACCAAGCTGCTGCCGCCCAAAGTGGTCGAGCGGACCAAGATGAGCCCCGAGAACCTCGCCACCGTGTTCGGGCCGTGCATCTTGGCCATGGGCACCGGCCATCGCGACCTCGGTACGTCGCCTCTTAGGTGCGTGTGCCGTGCGTGCGTGTCGTGCTGATGGCCTCGAGCGTGTGCTCGTGTGCAGCCTCGACGATGAATGTACAGGAACTGCTGGCGGACATGAAGCTGCAGAAGGACTTCACGCTGCTCCTGATGGGATGCGGGCCGAAGAAACGGGACTTGCAGGTGCCGCCATTGCCGCTGCCCATCGCGCCGGGGGGCTGGGTGGCCGTCGGCCGAAAGCGGGGCTCCGGAACGCCCACGCCCTATGAGGGAGCAAACAGCCCCCTGGCCCGGTCTTCGCGAGAGCGGCGGGGTGGCGGCGACGACGAGGGAAAGGACACGGGTGAGGGTGCAGAGTGAAGACGATTACCGACGATGCCGAGCACGAAACGAAGAGAGTGCGCTGTCCGCGTGGTGCGCTGTATTTTTGACAGGTATTTATTTATTTATATTGTGTGTCGTGTGTGTCGTCGTGTGTCGTGTGTCGTGTGTGTCGTGTATCATTTGGTCGTTGGTGGTGGTTGGGCCGAGGCGGTGGCGAGAAGAGAGCGCCGATAGGCCTCCACCTGCTCCAGGAAGGCCGGCCGCGGGCGGGCGGCTGCAATGAACGAACCACAGGAAGGGTCTTCAGCAAAAAGAAGTCGCCGTATAGGAGGGGAGGGGGGGGCTAACTGGGTCGGGATTGGTGGAGGAGGGCGAGGGCCTCGTTGGCCGACAGGTCCCGGTTGCTGTGCACGAGGAAGCCAACCACGACCGCCGCGCTCCTGCTGATGCCGCCCTGGCTGCGCACCCACCATTCCACGCAAAGGCACCACGTCTCAGACTTTCGTCGTCATCGCCATCGTTCACCACCGAGAGATGGCCCGGCGAGGGATTAGCAGGGGCTGCTCTTTGGGGGTGGGGAGGGGCTTACCAGTGCACGAGCACGCCGGAGCCGGCCTGGAGGGCCTCCTCGATGAAGGCTATGCACTCGGGGAGTCGCGAAAGGAGGTCGCTCGTGTCCGCGTCCTGCAGGCCCTTGATGCGCTTGTGCGTGAACTCCTGTGCGTAGTCAACGCACCACACGCACGCACATGAACGCACGCACACGCGGACACGACGCACACGCCAAATCAGCCTGGCTGCAGGACGCCACGCCAACAGGAGAACTGCCGGGGCGTGAGAGTAAGCGGTACGGTGGGGTGGAGGGTGTCGACGCCGACGGAGAGGATGTGGGTGATGTTGAGGCTGCGGAGGTAGTCCACATTCCCCGAACTCCGCTGCGACCCCATGAACAGCCCGGCCTGCACCTCCGCCGGCTCTCTGGTGTGGTCCGGAGCAGCAGCCGCCGACGGAGGAGACAGTCAGCCCCCAAGCATGCAACCAACAGCGGCGAAAAAGAGAAGAGAGGCGGGGGGGGGGTATCTAGCAACCGCAACTTCTTGCCCGGCACGGCCTTGCCTTTGGGACCACCGCGCGCTGTTGGCACAGCCTTGGACCCAGCCTTCTTCATTGGTTGGTCAGTTGGTGGTGGTGTACAAGTACTTGCCCCCACCCAAGACCCAAACGGATGGCATTCAGGGAATGCAAAGAGGAAAGAAACGAGAAACCACCACAGGGCCAGCGTGAAGAGGGAAAGAGAAATGGGATTGTGGTTGATTGCGTGGTTGATGTACATCAGTGGGAGGAGGAAGAAGGGGAGGCGCGGAGGTAGAAGAGAAGGTAGGCCTGTCGTCGCAGCACGGTCTGGATGGTCGTCGGGTTGATGGTCGTGTCGTCCACGTGATACCTGCGCGCGCGCACACACAACACACACACGAGACGCGCGTTAGTGAGGTGCATTGCAGCCGCGGCACAACCACAACACGGGTAGTAGTAGTACCAGTGCTGGTCGCGTTTGATGGACGCGGTGTAGTGTCCGCTCTGGAGGGTGTGGCCGTGGTGCTCCACCACTCCGAAGAGGTCGTAGCTCCTCCGCTCCTTCTCGCTGCCACCCGCGTGCGGCCCCAACAACTCTGTTCCGTCGACCACGGGGTGAACACCAACACACACGCATACACGACACCAACACACACACACACACACACACACACACACACACACACACACACAATAGCTCCAGAAGACGGACGAGATACGTACTGGTGGGGATGACGAGGCGTTCGGGGAACTCGATGTGCTTGGCGATCTTGTCGCCCCCGGCGGCGCTGAAGGCGAAGCGCTTGAGGTGGACCACCAGCACGCCCGGCATGCGCTCGAACTTGTACTCCTTCGACGCCCGCACCTCCCAGTCCAGCGATTCCTGCGCGTGCGCGTGCGTGCGCTGTCAGTCATCAGCCCAGAAAATAAGTCGACAGCGGGGCGAGGGGGGCGGGGCGTACGGCGGACATGAAGCCGAGGAGGGCGTCGTCGAGGGAGCGGATCTGGTGGACCGACACGTCGAGGGGCAGGGCGTTGAAGAGCTCCTGCGTGATCGACTGCTTGGCGCCCCGCGACTTGAGGCACGACCGGAGCTTGCAACCGAATATGCGCGTCACCGCCGTGTCCTCGAACTCGGCCTGGCGCAATGTCCCGGTGAGAAACAGGTGTGTACACGACACACGCACACGCACACGACCAACGACACGAGATGGAAGTGGTACCGTTCGGAGCTTGGAGGTCTTGTTCTTGCGCCCCACTTCGTTCCACTCGTTGGTCTCGTTGTGGGCGGCCGTCTTGTGGTGGGCCCCGCTCTCGCCGCTGCCGCCGCCAGCCCGCGCCTTGGCGGAACCGGCTCGCAGCTCTGCCGATTGGGCGCCCAGGTTGGTCAGCGTTTTCGATCAAAGATTCATTTGTGTCGACAGTGCGCGCGCCAGGTAGAGAGAGGTACCTTCGTGGACGGTGTCGAGGAGGAGCGAGAGGAACTCGTGGGCGTCCTCCTGGCGGCCGGGGGTGCCGGCCAGCTTCTTGATGACCGCCGCGAAGTGCGCCTTGGCCGCGAGGGGCACCAGCTGCGTGTTGGCCTTCTTCTCCAGCTCGAACGCCTCCGCGAATCGCACCCTACGCATGAAGAGTTCAACCACCGCCCCACCACCCGGTAAGCCTCCCATCACTCAATCCCCTATGATTGTGCGTCGTGTGTGTAGTGTGTGTCGTGCCGTGTCGTTGGTCGTGTCGTGTCGTGTCGCTGCGCAGATGATGATGGGAGACTCGAGGACAGTGATCCCGCGCACGGGCACGTACAGCTCAGTGAGGGTGGGAGCCGGGCACGGTAAGCCGCGGCCCCTGAGGCTGCGCAGGAAGCCGATGAAGGGAGGGCACGCCAGCAGGCACTGCACCGTCTGTGTGTGTGACGAACAAGAAAAAGAAGAGAAGAGAGAGAACCGAGTGAGACAGCAGCCCAGCTTCCCTCAGGCATGTGTGGCTGCCGCTTGGAAAGAAACCGAGTTAGGAGGAGAGAGGGGGGGGGTGCGTACCGCGTTGAGGAAGCACGTGTTGCCTTCGTTGTGGAGGCCGCGGAGGGCGGCGTGCGCGAAGGAAGCGTCCCACATGAGCCGCACCTCGTCGAAATGCCCTGCGCGTGGCGTGACGTGGCGTGAGTGCTCCTGGCCAATCGCTACCAATCATCAGGGGGGGGGATATTGATGCGATCACTTACGGAGAGCGGCCGCGGCGGTGGGCGCGGGCGGGCGCTGCTGCTGCTGCTGGGCCGCCGCTTTCTTTTGGGCCTCCATGTACTTCTGGAGGATGGCCGGGGCACCCTTGCCCCACGCGTTCACCACCGGCTTGCGCACCGCCACCTCCGGCGCAGCCGACGACGCCCCGTTCTCGGCAGTCACATGCGGTGCGGCGGCGGTCGCCGGTGTTGAGTCGTCAGTGGACGTCGTCGCCGGGCTGGTGACATGGCCATTGGTAGTCTCCGCTGGCGACGGTGCGACGGCGGCGGCGGTCGATGCGGGTGCGGGTGCGGGCGACGTGGCAGGGGCGGCTGGCGGGGCCTCCTTCTCGGGGAGCGGGGAGGAGGGGGACGGAACGATGGGCGAGCGGGCCGTGGGCAGCTCGGTGGCCTCGAAGGAGCCCAGGCACAGGCCCGCCACCTCGTCCAGCCGCGCCTCCTTTGCCGACGACGACGGCGCGGGAGCCACGACCGCGACTGCGACCGGTCCCAGCGGCTGCTCGCCGGAAGAAGGCGACGCGGGGAGGGGCACAGCCACCACCGCCTCCGTCGTCACTGGCAGCGGCGCTGCGGTCGAGCCGGCAGTCACCGGGGCCGCCGCGGCAGGCGACGCCTCGGCAGCGGCAGCGGGCGCAGGGGCAGCAGCGGCGGGGCGGCACGCACGGCCCACGGGGCGGGCTTGGAAGGCAGTGCCGCGCGAACCACTGCGCTGGGGGCGGGCGCGGCAGCGGCAGCGGGCGAGGGGGAGGGAGTGGGGGCGTCCCTGCCGGCGTGGGTGGTCTTGCCGCCTCGGCCTCGGCCCGACGCGCCTCCTCCTCCTCGAGCACCGGTCGTAGCCGCCACGCGATTGCTGCTGCTGCGGCTGCTGATCACGGGGAGCTGCGCGCCGGTTGCCGCCCTCTCCAGCAGCGGCTCCACTGCCGCCGCCTCGGCGTCTCTCGCGGCCTTCCTCGCTACGCGCATTTGTGCTGTTGTTCGTTTGGGGTCTTTTCCGTGTCTCCATGCTGGGCAATCGATTTACGATGATATATCTTCGCTTTTGCGGTGCTTGGATGGAGAGTGCAAGGAAAGGATGTTGAGGCGAATGGATGCGACTGCTGCGGCCGTGTGGGCTTGGGTGTTCTCTGCAAAACCACTTCCTTCACTTTTCCTGGGCTCCTCTTGTTTTTTCTTTGTTTTCCTGATTTCTTCTTCTGCAATCGCAATCTTCACACCACATTCGCCAGCCGATTAAATAGCGAGCCAGACATCATGAGCAGCGAGAGGAAGCAGGAGATCACGGAAGTGCTGAAGAAGGGCCGCTACTCGCTGGACTCCCTGCCACAGCTGAAGGCCTACCTTCAGGAGCAGATCGACCAGCGCTCCTACGATTTCGAGGCCAACCTCGCCCTCCTCAAGATCTTCCAGTTCAATCCTTCCCACATCGACATCGATGTCGTGCAGAAGGTCTTGATCAAGGCACTCATGAATCTGCCCCACATGGACTTCCCCCTCAGCCTCTACGTTCTCCCCGAGGCCGCGGTATGCCCCCAATCCCGTGATTCCGTTTCCGCTCCAATCGGGCACCATCTGCATTTCATTAATCTCCATTTTCTTTCGCACGCGTAGCACCAAAATGAAGGCGTTGCCGCTCTGAAGAAGGTGTCCAACCTGCTCGAGACGGCCCAGTTCACCGGCTTCTGGACGCTGTTCGAGGAGGACAGCGCCACTTCTGTTCTGCTCAAGAACTTCCCCGGCTTCCGCGAGGCCATCCAAAGCTGTACGGCTTCTTCAAAGCTTTGCGCGTCTCGGTGGCGTTCTTCTTGTGTGTGTGGGAGCCAGCGACGTACCCTGAGCTGATTAATGTGCTGTGCCCTGGCGTGTGTGTGTGTGTGCTGTGCAGTTGCCGTGAGCGTGTTGACGGTGGCGTACCAGAGTGTGCCCGTGGACGTGCTGGCGTCGGCCGTGCATTTGAACGGAGCCGCGCTCGACGAGTTCGTGGCCAAGCAGGAGGGGTGGAAGACCGAGGACGACCTCGTCACGCTACCCGTGACCGAGCTCAACCAGGCCAGGCAAATCAAGACCACCGAGCAGCTCGACCGCAAGAAGGTAGCCAACATCTTCTCTGTTTTGACCAAGTAAACGTTCCCCGCTGTAAATGCAGTCTTGTCTGCTCGCCGCACACCACACTGGTGGGGGAAGCAAAAAAGCGAGGAAAAAAACAAAGATTATAAATAGCAACAAAAAGATGGCGCAGGTGTGGACGCTTGTGGTGGGTGGATTGGTGGCGGCTGGCGGTGCCATGGGCTATGCCAAGGCACGTTCGGTGCCCAGCCTGGTCGCGGGCGTCACGTGTGGTGCCCTTTATGGCCTTTCCACGCTGTGGATGGAGCCCTACCAGATTGGCGGCAACCTTGCGGCAGTGGTGATCAGCATCATCCTCGCTGTGGCGATGGGTCGCCGTTTCCTCGCTTCCGGCAAGGTCATGCCAGGTAGGTGCTGAAGCAGGCCCACCCTTATTGCAAAGCACCATCCTTCTCCCTCTTCTCCTTTCATCCAACATTCTTTTCGTCTCCAGCAGGCGTAGTGGCCGGGCTGAGCGTTCTGACGGGGCTCATCAACGCGTACACTCTGTACGGCAAGTACTAGGGCCTGTGCCTCAATGCAAGAAAGTAATACATTTGTGTGCAAGTCTTCCCCTACGTGCGCACAACGTAGAAGGACGGGAACCAGCCCTCCTTCTTGCCGATTTGGCCCTTGAACAGATCGTCCGTCTTGTTCTCCTCGATGACGGTGATGGTGACGCCCTTGGCGAAGGAGAGCTCGTTCTTGGAGGTGGCCTTGTGGGCTTGGAGCGACCTCACCGTGAAGGTCTTCTCCGCCACCGCCGTAGCGGCTGCCGCAGCCTCGCCCCCTATCGGCAAAGAAGGTGCCGTGGTGGGCACAGCGCCCGAGCTGTGGCGAGTGAGACTCTTGTTGTGCTTCTTCTTTTCCTTCTTCTCTTTCTTCTCCTTCCTGTCTTTCTTCTCCTTCTTGTCCTTCTTCAACTCTTCCTCGTTCTTCGAGAGTGGCCGACGGGTGGGCACGCTGTCGTTGCTGGCGTGGGGGGTGGTTGAGGTGGACGAGCTCGGCGACGAGTTGGAGGAGACCGAGGGAGAGCCGCTCAATCGAACGGCCGCGCGCCACGGCGACGCGGGGGCAGCTGCAGCCGACGAGGCAGTCGTAGTGCTACTGCTGCCCGAAGTACTACTCGCGAGAGTCCCAGCGCTGGCCGCTTGGTCCTCCTTCTTCCGCAGCTCCTCCTCGCGCTCTCGCTTGAGTTCTACCTCTTCATGGTACTTGCGCTTGTACTCTTCGATTTGCTCGTACACCGATTTAATCTCCTCCTCCAGCTGCGCCTGCGTCTTCGCCATCTCTCTCGTCGTTGTTCTGTGTCTCACCCAAGCCAACACCCTGCAAGTTGCCTTCGTTAAATCCGTCGACACTATAATCTGTCGACTTAGCCGCACAGCTCGTGGTCGCGAGTGGTGTATGTATGTTATGTATATATGATAACAAACACTTTCCTATTTACAAGCAGATCCTGGACAGCGGGAGCTCTTTAGTTGGTCGGCCGAGTAGGAGAGGCGCGGCCACGCCTTACGTCGGCGAGGAACTGGTGGCGGAGGAGCTCGTGGGCCGATGGTCGGCGTTGGGGCTGGCGCTCGAGGCACAGGCGCACCAGGTCCTTCAGCTCGGGCGAGTGCGGGCCATCGAGCCCGCGCGGCGCCAACTGGTCGTAGCGGGACAGATAGCGAATCGGGTGCATGTGCCTGGCAGACACCACACCAACGCGACGACGTACGCCCCGTCAGTAAGGGAGTCGCATGTCGTGTCACGTGTCGTGTGTGTCATGTGTGTACTCCATGGGCAGGGCGCCGGTGGCCAGTTGGATGGCAATGAGGCCCACGGCCCAGATGTGGGTCCGATTGACACTGCTGCACTCGCCCTCCACATCAATTGTCGTGCCGGGCATCAGTTCGGGCGAGATGTAGTACGGGCGAGCATTCTTCGTTCCCCCCCCCCCGCGTAGGGTTTTGATAGTATTGTTTGCGTAGCGCGGGTGAGCGAGCGATCCGAGAGGCACCAAAAGGTAGAGGGCCACGTACGGCGCATGGGTAGAAGATCTGGTCGATGTTGATCATGGTGTGGCCGTCGTCTGCCACCAGGAGCTTGTTCCAATCGAGATTGATGCCCGCCACAACATTTTCCCCGCACTACGCATTGAACCATAGAGCCACAGATCGTTAGCGCGTGTCACGCACGACACGCACGACACACACGCACCGCCGTCTGCAGGTCCACCAATCCAGTCAGCACATCCCGCACGACGTCTGCAATTCGCCCCTCGTCTGCCTGACCGTTCGTCTCTTCCAACTGGTGAAGAGGGGGAGAGGGACTCAGAGCGCCAGCCAACCAGGGCGGACGTGTGGCAGCGCTGCGTACCTCTTCATCGAGCGTGCGCGGGGCACACTCTCGCGACAGGCAGATGGTGTCAGTGGTCGGCCGCCAATAGAGACCGAACACATTAGGTAATTGCTTCGACCCTTTTGTGTGTGTGTGTGTGTGTGTGTGTGTGTGTGTGTGTGTGTGTGTGTGTGTGTGTGTGTGTGTGTTGTGTGTCACTCCAAATGCGCATTTGCTCAGGCGACAGAGAGGCGGTAGAGCGTACGCCAGGTGACGGGCATGAGCCGGGCAGCCAGGGCCTCCTTCTCCTCGAAGATCTTTTTCCTCTTGGCCTCGTCCTCCACGAGCACCACCTGCCTCCCTTCCTCGAGGCTGTTCTGCTCCTCCTCGATGTTGATCCACCTGACTCACACCCACGCAATAATGCAATAATGCAATTGTATCAGCACCACCTGCAACGCTATGGAGGTAGGTCTGTGTCGTGTGGGCCATGTGTCGTGTGTGTGTGTGTGTGTAGGAAGTACTTGATGACCACCACGCGCTCAGTCTCCCTCTCCAGCGCCTTGAACCGTGAGCCGTACGAGCCGCCACCGAGCTGTTGCCGCAGATAGAACCTGGACGCGCCCGACGATCGTCAGCGCGAGCCGAGCGCGGGTCGTTCGCACAGGCCACGCTACCTGCCCTCGGGCCAGGGGTGGAGCGCCTCGCAACGGAAGAAGGCCCGCCACGAGAAGGGCTGCGGCCACAGCCCGGCACCCGGGTCGACCCACTCGCCCAGGGCCGCTGCGCGTCGATGGGCCGCGAGCAGGGCCTCCGCCGCCAGCCCGATGAAGGCCCGGTGGCACGGCCATGCCGCCATCTCCCGCTCGCACAGGCCCTTCCTGCACCCGCGGTGCGGCGCAATGTCGCCCCCCCCCCCAAACATGAGTGTCGACACAGACACAGAAAGAGAAGGAGGGAGGGTGAAGGAAGGAGAGGTGAAGGGGGAGGCGACCAGAGGGCAGGGTCGAGGGCGAGGCGGTGGCAGGCGCGGGAGACGAGGGAGAAGCGGGCCAGGGCGGGCACGTCGAGAAAGGACAGCAGAGCTAGGCTCACCTCCTCGGGCAGCGGTGTTCCCTCTTCGGCCCACCACACTCCTTCCTCTTCTCCACCTCCCAACGTTGTTGCCTCCATCTCTTTCGTTATTTTACTTTATTTTTCTATTTTCCATTTGATCATTTGGAAAAAGGAAAGGGAAATAAGAATTAGAAACAAGAGGGCCCTCTCGTGGCAGGCGCAAATCCATCAGGCACACGGGCTCGTTGTGGCATGCCTCTGAGGCCACCCTTCCTCTGAAAGGCGCACACATCCACCAGCTTCTTGAGGCAGGCGATTCTCGAGTAGAATACATCCATCCATCAGGAACAGATTCATAGAAGAGGAGATGGAGGGGAGTAGCACCACCACACCAGACTCCAGCCCCGCCCCGCCCCTGCCGCCTTCGCCCTCGACACCCCTCCGCTCTTCCACTGCCGCCGCCCAAGCCACACCCGCCACGCCTTCAGTCACGGCCGTGACTTCATCGTCGCCCTCCACAGGGCCACAGCAGGCGGCAGGCCAGGGCGGCGATGGCAGCGAAGTGGCGCGCCTGCGAGCCGAAGTGGAGCGGCTCAAGGCGGGCAAGGTGCGGCGCGGCGAGCAGCTGCGGCGGCTCATGGCCGAGCTCAAGGCCGTGCGCGCGGCCGCGCGGGCCGAGTCGGCGTTCGAGCACCTCAACGAGGCCGTCGCG
>NW_004457410.1:263294-283247 GCF_000313135.1 Acanthamoeba castellanii str. Neff
AAGCGCGGGCGGCCGAGGCCGAGGCGCTGCTGGCCCGGCGCGAGAAGGAGCGCGAGGCGGCGGTGGCCAAGCTGAGCGACGAGCAGCAGCGGGCCGACCGGGTGCTGATCCACAACCTACAGCTGGCCAATCGGGTGCGACAGCTCGAGGAGGGCCTCCAATCGGGCGGCGAGGGCGCAATGCGGGACGTGGAGGGCGGCGCCGATGGCGCCATGAGCAGAAGCGGCGGTGGGTTGGTGGAGCGGGTGTGGGCGATGTGGAATCAGCGAGATCGAAAGGGGGTGATGGTGATCACCGTGCTCTCCCTCGTCGTCTTCTGGTACCTCACCACTGTCTACTCGGGCGGATGACGCACCCTCTTTAATAAAAAATATAGATGCAGCAAGGACATGTCGAGGTTGGATCGCATGTTCTTATGTTTTATTAAAGTAAAGTGAATCTCCAAAACACTCTCCAAAAGGGCGTACGCGACGGTGGCGACCTGCGCAGGCCGGCCTAGAAAGGGGTTTGCCACGCTGCATTCGGCCACGTCATCATACATTAGTCACGGAGGCCGATCATTGAACGAGGGGTGGAGATCATGGAGGCGGAGCTGTACCGGTGAGCTTGAAGTGGGCGGGAGGGTGGTTGGGGCCGGCCAGGTCGAATGGCGATCCGTAGACGCCGATGTAGAGGGCGACGGTCTCGTTGGCCGAGGCGCCGATCGGGATGTCGATCTGGTGGTAGGGCGTGTTGGTCTCCTTGTCCGAGTAGTCGTAGTTCTCCTGGTCGGGCACCACCTCCGTGCCCACGAACAGCCTTTTTTTTTTGCGGCCGAGCCAATGTCGTGCTGACGTCAGCATTGCATGGAGGCACCACAGGCGTTTTCCTTGGTGGGGGGCGTACCAGTAGTAGCCCCGTGCCCAGGGCTCGACCTCGAGGAGGCCGATGGAAGCGAGCGAGGACGACGCGTTGAAGACGTAGTACGTGATCTGGTTGGGACCCAGCGATCCCTCCACCGTCTGGCCCACACCCAAGGGGACCACCGCTGCAATTTGCAAACCACACCACACCACACGAACACGACACGACACGCATACGACACACACGGTCAAAGAACTGTCTGAGCAAAAAAGAAAAAGCAGAAAAAAACAAGAACAGGGGCATACGGATGCGGCAGTTGTCGCCGGCCCAGCCGGGGTAGCAGTAGCAGGTGTGCTCGGTGGTGCAGGCGCCGTAGGGCGGGGTGCAGCCCGCGACGCACGACGTCGACATGTACTGCCGCACCTGGTACGCGCACTTCCGGTTTCCGTAGATACCGATGTACCTGCACGCGTGGTCGGTCAGTCGGTGGTGTGTGTGTGTGTGCGTGCGTGCGTGCGTGCGGTGTGTGTGTGCGTGCGTGCGTGCGTGCGGTGTGTGTGTCGTGTGTGTGGTGCGTACCACGTGTTGAACTGGGGCTCGGGGATGGCGATGGTCATCTGAGGGGAGTAGGAGACGTCGGCAAAGTCGTACGTGGTCTGGGTGGGCACCGAGCCCGCCCTCACATAGATGTCGCAGTCCGCGGCGCTGTCCCCGTCCTCCTGCCGTGGCCACACCACAACCAATGAATTAAAATATAAGAATATTTAACGTGTTTGGCCAATTGGGCGAGAGGGAGTGCGCACCTGGTCGACTTCGATGGTGATGGCTGAGAGAGAGCTCGACGAGAAGTGGTAGTAGTTCCAGACGCCGTCCGCCACGTAACCATCAATGGCCTGGTTGTCGGCCAAGGGCTGATTCACTGTCGATCGATCACCCAACATCCAACATTCGAATCAGAATACGACCACATGTCGGTCGATCAGCGCACATTGTTGTAAAACGATCAAATACTAAATAATAAAAAGACAGGACTCCATTGGGGAGATGGGGCGTACTGGTTTCGCAAAGGCGACCAGAGAACTGGTAGCTGCATCGGCACGTGGTGCCTGAGCACTGTCCGTGGCGCGAGCATTGACTGGGGCACGAGCCTGCCCTCACCCAATCCATGTCAGGGCTTTATATATATAAAAATCGAACAACCAATCATCTACGCGATGGATGGGAAAAGCGAAAGAGGCACGCGCCCCGGGAGAGGACGTACTCTCTTGGGTGACGAGGAGTTTGTAGGAAGTCGACACGAATCCGTAGATGCCAACGTACATGGTGGTGGAGGCACTGGCGGGCTGCACCGCCAGCCTGGCTGACGAGGCCTGCGATGTCCGTCGGGTCAGAGGAGAAGCAATGGTTTGGTTCGGGGTTGGGTGAAGGCGCGGTGCGTACGGTGCTGATGTCGCGGTAGTCGAACGAGGTGTGGTTGGGCAGGGCGCCGAACTTGATGAACAGATCGGCGTCGCCGCCGGAGCGCGTTTCGTTGAGCTGGACGGTCAGAGCGTGGAGGTCGTTGACAAAGAAGAAGTAGTACTGCCACGCCATCTGGGCCACGGTGTTCGCCGCCGGCTGGTTCAGGTTGAGCCTCGTCACGGCTGAACACGACACAAGTCAAGGCCGCGCACACAGGTTAGCCCTGCCACCTTGTTGTATAGTGGAACGCGAAAAATGCAAGGAATGTGAATATGTACGGGTGGAGCAGTCCAGGCCGCCCCAGTACTCCTGGCACTGGCACTGGCCACGAGCACACGTGCCGTGGCCGCTGCACCCCTTGGGCACTCACCACCGCTGCTGCCTCCTACACCGCACACATTACCGCACACGCACACAATCAGACACGACTCCGACTCCAATCCAAGCCACCCAGGCACACAACACAGGTGCAATGGGTGTACCGGTGACGGTGACGCGGATGGTGTAGTCGCACTGCATGAAGCCGTGCACGCCGGTGTACCAGCGGCGGCTCCGGTTGTTGACCGCCTGCAGCGTGAACGACGTGCTGAGGCCGATGTCGTTCTGGTCGTAGTCCCGGCGCGTGGGGATGCTGTCGTGGCGCACGTAGAGGTCGCAGTCGCCCGTCGAGTTGACGGTCCACGTCAGCACCTGCCCGGGCTGGGTGTCCGTCACGAAGTAGCGCCAGGCCCCGCCCTCCACGCTGTCCACCACATTCTGGCCCGAGACCAACGTTCCCACCGCTGTCGACACACACAACACACACGACACAAAAGACACAGTCAGCGGCCATGCAACACACAACACGTGAGACGTGCACGGGGGGTTGAGAGGCTGGAAGGGTACGGATGGAGCAGTCCTGGCCGCCCCACTGGTCCTGGCACACACAGCGACCGTCGGCTCCGCACTGGCCGTGCCGATCCTGCACCCCGCAATTGCCCGGACACTGCGCCTGGAGCACAGCCTTTGTTTGGCGACACCCCACCAACGCGCACGTCGCTGCACGGTCAGCCACAGGAGTGGGTTTTTTTTTGTATTTTGTTTGTGGGGGGGGTACCTGAGGTTCGCTGGCGAGGCCGTCCTTCCATTCGTCCACGCTTACGGAGGCGGCGACGGCCACGAGGGTCGCGGCTAGTAGAACCGCGAGAGCGGGCTTCATCCCTTTGATGTGCATCATCAAGTTCGGCCAGGGAGAAGAGAAAAGCAAGAGGAAAAAGAAGTGCCAAACCGTGTGCTGATTGGATGATGCGAAATATAATTTAATTTGAAGCTCCGGGAGGAAAATGGAAGTATGTACAAAAAGAAAGGGGGTGTTTTCACTACCAACATGCTGTCGTGCCGGGAGCTTTGGCATCCGAACGGTTTGCGAGGCGTGGACGGTCTACCATCATGCGGAGGAGGCCTCGCGCAGCTGCTCGACCAACCATTTCACGCCCTTGACCACTCCGTCCCTGTAACACGTGACGCATGAGCCTACGCGTGGCGCAGAGAAACAGAGGAATCGCACACCACAGGACGGATTGGTTCATACCCGTTTAGTGCGCAGATGGGGAACAGAGCGGACGGACGGGAAGAGGTCGCAGCCAGGGCGCCCATGGACTCCTTCATTCGCTCCACGACCTTGGGGTCAGCCACATCCTGACAGCAGCAGCAGCACGCACACACCACGGGACCCGCGAGTGAGTTTGTGAGCTGGAGGTGAGTACAAAGTGTAACGGCGTTACCTGTTTGTTGAGTAGAATCAAGACTGGAACTTTGGCGTCGAGCTGAGGGTCGGTCATGATGGATTCTGGACGGGAGTCACTCACAGTGAGCGCCAACAAGGAGACGAGGAAGAAGGGCCGAGAAACGTACGAAAGGCGGAGCAGGCCTCCTCGAGTCGCTTCTCGTCCGCCGCATCGAGCAGGAAGAGGAGACCGCTGGCCTCCGAGTAGTATTTCTGCCGTGTGCGATGTACGTGTGAACAATCAGCAACGACCAACTGGAAAGGAAGTGGCAAGGGCGAATGAAGTACCGGCCAAATCGAACGAAGGCCGGACTGTCCGCCCAGATCCCACAGCACTAATCGCTCCCTCCCTGTATCCACACGCCCAACTATCACAGTGCACAGAAAGCAGCGAGGATCAGCAGGTGTGAGATGTAGGAGAAGCCTGGCGGGGAGAAACGCGGAGAAGGTACTGTTGAGCCCCACAGTGGGCGCAATGCGGTCTGGAGGCAGAGCTTCCTTTTCACCGTATGTGGCCTTCATGCGCTCCAGCAGTGTCTGTCCAAAGCCATTGAAGCAACACGTGTCGGCACAAGCTGACCTCCTCAGGGAGTGGTGGTTGTGGGGGGGGGTGATGTACGGTTTTGCCGGCGTTGTCGAGACCAAGGATGAGCGCATAGTACTCCTTCTTTGCGAACGCCTGCTCAAAGAGCCCGTACAGTAGCCCAAACATTGTGCAGCTCTCTAGCTGATTCTTGTTGTCCTCTTCGAGTTTCTAATCGATGAATGCGAGTGCGACGTGTAGCGCTTTTCTCGACTTTCCTTTGTCCGTCGAACTTTTCCCCGGCATTTCCAAGCACAACACACGCAGGCAAATTTGATCACAAATTTCGCCATCAACGAGACCAAGATGCGTGCCATGCGGGCTCGGGTGCAGCCCTCCCCTTCTCCTCTTGCCACCCTGCTACTCGGCCGTCCATCTGCTTCCAATGTGCTCGTCTCGAGGCAAATCGCATGGCCGCTCAAGATGAATTGTGCTCCCCTCTTCCCCTTGCGCTCCTCGTCTGCTCGTCGGTACAATACCTCGTCGTCGGGCACTGCCTCACGCAGCCGACCCACCCACGCCGAAGAGGCTCGGCCCAAAGATCACCGCCATGGAGGCCAAGATGTAAAGAAGAGCAGCAGCGTGCAACGCACGGGAAGAAACAAAGCAGTAGAACCTAAGGCCGAAGCGAAGGAGGTGGTGAGCGCCACGGAGAATGGGACAACGAGGAACGTGCTACCGGCCGATGGACCCTATCGCCTGGTCGAACGGCTGGCCAAGCGCATCGCACGTAGCGGCCTTTGCTCGCGCCGAGAAGCCGAGCGCCTCATTGAAGAGGTAGGCACTGCTTTCTCGCTACATCGTCATCGTACACTCTGCATAGCGCGCTGACCTTTTTCTTCTTGGCCGCTCGTGTTGTGCGTTGCTGTACCCACCAGGGATTGGTCTCGGTGGACGGCGCGATCGTCAAGACGCCCGCCATCAACGTCACTCCTGCTTCGGTGGTGATGATCAACAACAAAAAGGTACCAACCACATCATCTGGCACTTTTGGTGTATATCTTTTTCTCTGTTACCTTATGTTCTCTGACCACACACAACACACAACACACAGCTCGAGAAGACGCCACCGCCGCAGGTGTGGCTCCATTACAAGAAGCGCGGTGTGCTGGTGACCCATCACGACCCACAGGGCCGGGAGGCGTTGTTCCCGCATCTGCGGAACATGGGACTGCCGCACCTCGTCTCCGTGGTACGTTCCCTCATCCTACGATCGTTGGAGTCGCCATTTGTCGCGTTTGTGGGCACACCCTCTCACATGCATTCGCTCGCGACATGCGTGTGCGTGTGCGAGTGTAGGGTCGGCTGGACTACACCAGCGAAGGGCTGCTGCTGCTCACCAACAACGGACGCCTGGCCCAGTATCTGGAGCACCCCAGCAACGAGTACGAGCGAAAGTACAAAGTGCGGATCCGAGGCAAGGTGCGGACCACTCTCGATAAAGCAACAGCTGTCGCTTCACGTGGGCGTGAGCGTGACGAGAGTCCAATACCGGGTTTCTTCTTGCAACAGGTGGAGCAGAAGGTCATCGATCGGCTGGCGAAGGGTATCACGGTCGGCGGGGTGGAATACGGACCCATCAAAGTGACACCGATCGAGAAAAGGCGAAGCGAGGAGGAGACGAGCACCAACGAGTGGGTGTACGTGAGCCTCACCGAGGGCAAGAACCGTGAGATCCGGCGGGTGTTTGAGCACTTCAAACTCGTCGTCACACGCCTCATCCGGGTTCAGTACGGGTACAGCGGATCCCCCCTCTCTGACCACTCGCAACGTTGCTAACAGCGATCTGTATTCGGTGATTGGTCAGGCCCTACACGCTGGACAAAAAGCTCGAACCGGGCGACGTTGTTGAGACCAGGCTAAGACTGGACTTGGTCAAGAAGGCCGACCGGTACTGGTGGCTGTGGTACGCACTCGTGCATGCAACCCTCGTCCTGGCTTTGTTCTGGTGGTGGTGGTGGTGGTGGCGGTGGTGGCGGTTGGTGGTGGTGGTGGTGGTGGTGACACTCTCTTTCTGGGTCCTCGGCTCTGTCCGCTCTGTGCGCAGGGACGGAGACCAGGAGTCCTCCACAGTGCCCTTCCCCGAGTCCTACTTCCGCATCGACCCTCGCAAGATCATCACCAGCCTCCCCACTCCCGCCTCGTCTGCCAAGCCGCCAAGTGTGCCTGCCCTGGACAGCCCACCATCATCCACCTCTCAAGAGTGAGCCATTCACGCAATGTGGAAAATGACGAAGAAATCATTTTTCAGGCCATTTCGTTTCGCTCATCTTTCACAGATCAACGCTCGAGACAAGATGCGCAGACTGTTGACATGCTGGACGTCAGTGGCTGTGGGGGCTGGCATGGGCCTGGCCGCCGCTGGGCAGTGTGACGGGGGACTGACAATCCACGCCACCACAACCAAGACCGAGACCGCAACGCCCTCGCTTCCCGACGTTGACCTGAAGGTGGCGCCCCCCGCCGCCCACGCCGCCACCTCCTCTCCCATTGCCACCGGCCCCGACGGACCCGCATCGCCCCTCCGTCTGCAGCTGGTCCTCGCGTACGCTCTCCCTCCGCCACCAAGTTCCACTCGTGCTGTTGACCAACCTGGTATCCCCGTGTGCGGTGTGTGCGGTGCGTGCGTGCGGTGTGTAGGGTCACGCGCCACGGGCTGCGGACGCCGTTGTCATCGACGGACCAGCGGAACGAGTGGCGGTGCGAGCACGACCAGCTGCTGGTGCAGCACTACGCCGATGCCGACGACGCCCTCCGCCTGACTCACTCGGACGAACCCCTGCCGGACCACGTCCCCGCCAACCTGCTCACCCGCCGCAAGCTCCTCCACGGTCGCCAGAAGCTCCGCGGTGCGCACCACGCGCCCTCGTACCTAACTCGATACCTAACTCTTCCGTTCCGGCGGAGCGGGTATCTAACTCGCACGTAACGAACTTGGTGGGTATCTAACCTTCTTCGGGGGGCGGCAGGCAACTGCCACGTGGGCCAGTTGACGCACCTGGGCCTGGAGCAGCTGCGCCGCATCGGGGAGCTGCTGCGCGAGCGCTACGTGGACGAGCTGCGGGTGCTGCCGCCCGTGTTCGACGCGCGCACCGTGTTCGTGCGGTCCACCGATACCAACCGCACCATCGAGTCCGCACAGAGCCTCCTGTGGGGCCTCTACCCGCCTTCCACCCGCCCGCACGGACGCGTACCTTACCTGCGCGCCACCTTGATCTGTGCTCCTTGCACCAACTGAAGTGTCGTGTCGTGTGTGTCGTGTGTGTTCTACGGTGGTGCGCGTGCAGGAGGGCGTGATGGATGTGAACATCGTGGAGGAGCGGCCGAGAACATGTACCCGCGGTCGGCGTGCGCCCGACTCAACCAGCTCAAGAAAGACGCACGAGCCACTCCCGACTACCTCAAGCACCGCGAGGACCGCCAGCCCTTCCAGGCATCCACCACCACCACCACCACCACCACCTCCGTCGCTTTGTCTACTACTCGCCCGCTCCGCACTAACGCGTGGCCACGACAGGATAAGGTCGAGGCGGCGCTCGGCCGCAAGGTCAACAGCTGGGACGGCCTCAACAGCACCCTTCAGGTATCGCATGCATGTCGCTACCCAGTGGCGCGCGCAGTCGCGCTCACCTTGTGTGTGTGTGTGTGTGTGTTGGCCAGACCATCATCCGGCACCGGTTGCTGCTGCCCGACGGCGTGGACCAGGATATCGTGGACGGCGTCGAGAGCGAGGCCGGCTACGAGACTGCCGTCAAGTTCTCCAGCCCCGAGATCTGCAGGCTCGCGATCGGCCGCTTCATCGGGGACGTGGTGGATCGGGTGCAGACGACGGTGGACGGCGAGGACGACGTACGCTTCGCCCTCTACTCGGGCCACGACAACACCCTCTCCCCCTTCCTCTCGGCCTTCAACGTATTCGACGCCCGCCAGCCGCCCATGGCCTCCGGTACCACCCAATCAAAGCCCATCTTTTCGTTGGCCGTGCGCGCGGTCCGTTAACATCAGCTTGTGTGCGATTGTGTGTGTGTGTCGTGTGTGTGTGTGTGTGTGTCGGTCGTGTCGTGTTGTGTGGCAGTGATTGTGCTGGAGGTCTACAAGGACGCGAAGGACAAGCACTGGGTGCGATTCCTCTACAACGGGGAGGAGATGGTGGTGCAGGCGCCGGCCAAAGGAGCAGGCGCTGAGAAAGGCGAGCTGGAGCCGCTGACGCAGCGCTACCCGGTGGCGGTGGTGCGCGACGCGGGCGAGGCCGGTGAGCGGCGGGAAGCGATCGCCTTGGCGCCGCACGAACGGTGGCGCGAGCTGGCCACAAGCCTCATCCCGATCGACTACGACGCCGAGTGCAAGGAGAGCGCACCCCTCGCCTGATGGCATAGTTGATGGTGGTGATGCCTCACAGCGATTGACTGCACTGAAATGTTAAACATTACATAGTGCTGTCCTCTTCTCCCTGCTTCCGCTCACCCACCGGGCGCGCTGACGACAGCCACTGGACCTCGTGCGTAGCCGCCAATTCGCCGGCGAGCTTCGTCTCGGCTTCTTCGTGGAGCCAGGCGGGCCCGAGCCGGGGAGGTGAGCAGGAGGTGCGCCGCGCCAGCTCGTGTCCAGTTTCCCCACGAAATGGTCGTGCAACCGGATGATGCCCTCCTGGACCAGGTCGAGCACCACGCGGTCCGCCGAGCGAAGGCGGAGCAGGGCTTCCGAGTAGAGATGGAGGTCCTCAAGTCGCTTCGTACCCCGTAGTGTGTCCGTTGCAACAGGATCGATGCCGTGGCCGCGATGCCGTGGCCGCGATGAAGGGCTGCTCTTCACAGCTCAAGTCGCAGGCGGTCATGAGTTCCTTCTCGCATCACAGGCCACATCAGCGCGTCAACTCTCGAACGGGCAAGGAGGGTTGGCTCTTTCTTCACGAAAGAGGCAAGAACGTGGTGGTGTTATGTTGGTTGGTCTCTACTTAATAATGACGACATAAGTGAAGTTGTTGAGGCCAAGGCGGACAAGGCCATGACGCCGACAACGAGGCGGAGGGTGGTAGAGGGCTGCTGGAGAGTGGGGTTGAGTTTAGGCGGTGATGTACTTGGCGATGGAGTTGATGAGGAACTTGGACTCCTTGGCGTAGTCCATGGGGATGACCTTGACGACGCTGAGCTTGACCTTGTTCTCGCCCTCGTACTCGCTCTGCGTTGCCCGCACGCGCAGGTTGTAGGACTTGAAGAGGGCCTTCTGGAACACGTCCTCGTACTGGCTCTCGCCCTGCGGCCGACTCAGCATCTCCAGCAGATCGTCCGCAGTCGTGCCATTCAGGACATCCTGTATTAATGATGAACGCGCGCATGCGGGTGTTGCCACGTCAGTCAGGTGGTGATCTGATCAAGACAACTGACGACGCGCTGCAAAGGAGATGAAGTGGCGAAGTAAGTGGTGGTGCATACCGAAGCGGTGTCGTTGAAGCAGGTGAGCCACGAGGAGCCGGAGTGGTCGTTGGCGTTGAGGCTGAGCACGTATCGCGGCTTGTAGTGGTCGTGGGTGGCGCCGCACTTGGTGCAGTGGTACGCGCCGCCGACGGACGTCACCTTCTTGTTGCACTTCTCGGTCGGGCAGGCTTCGTACCACGGCGGGTGGTCCCGGCTGTGCTTGATCTCTGTCACCGTCGCGCGCACGCTAAAGTAGACGCTCTCCTGGCCGCCAAAGGCCACCTGCTTGACCGCGGCGAAGCTCTTCCTCGTCTCGTCCCACGGGCGCTTGTCGCCGCCGCCGAAGCCGCCCTCGCCGCCACCGCCGCGGCCCTTGAAGTCGTTGCGGGACATGCTGGCGACTTCGCCCTGGCCGGCCGTCTCGAACCACTCCCGCACGCGGTCGGCTTCGGGAATGCGCGGCTCGAACTCGAGCTTGGAGGTGCGGAGCACGGTGAGCGAGCGCTGGTTGTAGTCGGAGATCTTGACGCCCTTGAACAGCACCACGAGACCGCGGTCGCCGCTCCACTGGGCGGCCTGCTCGCCCCAGAGGGTGACCTCGACCTGCGCGTTGGACGAATCGCCCACCTTGACGACGCGCTTCTGCAGCTCGTTGCCGGCCTGGGTGCGGATGTCCTGGATCGCGCCGCTCTCGAGCACGGCGCCCAGGATGTCGATGGTCTCGTCCTTGGCATGGCCACCCAGATCGGCGATATCGACAAAGTTGAACTTGTAGAAGGGGATCGACGGGTCGTCTTCGGTGGGCTGGATGAGCGCGTTCTTGTCGAGCGAGATCTCATAGTCGTTCTTGAGCGTCGAGAACCGCTTGTTGGCGTACTTGACGCTGCCGCGGCCGATCAGAAACACCTGACCGGCTTCGATCTGATCGTTCCACTGGGTGGCAGCCTCGCCGAAGAACGTGCAGCGGATCTCACCGCCAAAGGCGTCGAGCAGATCGACGCTGAAGAGGAAGCTCTGGCCGCGTGCGTTGTTGAAGGGGCGCATGTCGGACTTATGAGTGATGCGGGCCTTGATGGTCCACCGGTTCTGGTAGGGGTTGAGGCCCTTGATCGGCATTGTGCCCTCGGCAAGCGAGGGAGACGGGCCGCCAAAGCTGCTGCCGCTGCCACCGCCGCCGCGGCCAGTGTTCTGCGGCTGGAAGGGGCGCGACTGCTGCTGCTGCGGGGCGGGACGAGCCGGGGCTGCCGCGACGGGAGCCGGAGCGGCCGCACCGCCGCCAACGTCCTCAATGTTTTGTGGGGTGCCAATGGTTTGCGCGAGAGGAGGGCCAGTCAACTCAATGCTCAACACGATAACGATCCTGCACCGCCGCGCACGCGAAACAACTGTCAGATGAATAGAAAAGATTTTCTCCATGATGCTTGCGGAAGATGTATGCGTACCGACGGCCGTGTACGGTGTTGCAAATGTACTCGTTGAGGCGGACTATGCACTTGGGCTGCAGCTTACCATCATTAACGAGCTCGTTCAGCTGTGTAGCCAGCATGGCCTGCTGGAAATGAATGCCATCCGAAATCACCAATCTGCACCAAGACAAGACACAATGTGACAGTCACGGTCAGTGGGTGATGGAAGATGCAAATGCAAGCTGGAGAATGCGGGCGCAACAAACCGGTAGCGTTCGGGGCTTGTGGCTTGCCCATTTGGGCCGAGAATTTTCTTCACATCAATGACCTGCACCAAGGGCGTTCGAATCTGCTGGCCCTTGTGCATGGCCTCCACGGCCCCGTGAGTAAGCTGGCTCGACATGTCTCTTTATATCTTCTCTCCTTCCTTCAAGTGAGCGCTTACGAAGTACTCCCGAGTTCGCGTAGCCAAAAAGCCAGGTCGCAGATTAACGTTCGTGTGGCTTGTGCCTTCGCGCCAAGGACTAAGTTGTTTCCCGCCACAAAGCTCGCCTCATTAAAAAGCTGTGCCTTTTCCTCGAAAACTTTCAAATCTTTAAAATTTCACAAGACAGGAAATGACAAAGAAAGAACAGCGAAAGGATTTATGACAAGGGTGGGATGAGAGAAGAACAACCTTCGATGCGGCGTGAAGTGGTGAGGTCTCATTTGTTGTCGCGGTCCTCACGCTCGGAGCGGGGAGGGCGCACGACGAACTCGTGCTTCATGAGGTTCATGCGGAAGAGCGCGGCCTTGGTGTTGCGCTGGTACTCCTCGCCCATGCGCAGGGCGCGTTCGAAGGTGTTACAGCGCTCGTTGGTGGTCCTCGCGTAGAGAATCTTGTTGTGGCTGTCGATGCGCGCCTGGATCGAGTTCTCCATGATGAGGCCCGCCAGCTCCTTCTCGAGGATTGGCACATCGGTGTTGAAGGCCTGGGCCATCGTGTTGAGGTCGACCGAGGTGAAGGGAGAGAAGTACTGGACGATGGCCTTGTTGCGGATCTTCTGGTAGAGGCTCTCCACGTGGTCGTGCAGGTGAATGTCGAGCTCCAGCTCAGGCTGCAGACATCAGACACACCACGTGATGATGAGCGATTCGCCTCAACCTGGAGGTAAAGGGGCCAACCGAGGTAGCGGAAGGCGGCATACCCTCAGCTGCTGCAGATAGTTCAAGCACGAAGCGTAGCGACTGTTGTAGAAGTCAGCGATGAGCTCCCTCACCTGGGGCACAAGCTCGAGGAAGTTCTTGAAGGCGGTGTTGTCCAGCACCTGATGAGAGTTAGGGGCACAGACAAACGAAGAGTGAGTTGGGAGAAGGCGAGGCGCGCTAAAGAGAAGTATCAGCGAGCGTCGAACCTTGCTCTTAAGCTCGGCACGATCAAACATGGCCAGCGCGCAAAGACCACCGAAGATGGCCACGTCCTGAGGCGAGATGATCTGCAGGCCATGGCAAAGCGAACACAAGTCAGGCACTCGAGCTTGAGACAAAGACGGCAACGACTACAACGAAGACGTACCTCGTTAAAGTGGTTGCCCAGGTCGAAGGTGGTCTCGAGGAACTTGCGCGCGGCAAGCTTGTACTTCCTGGTGTCGAGGTGGGCGAGGCCAGCGCACACCTTGAGCTTGGCCACCACGACGGGGTCGCAGCTGGCGTCTCGCACCTCGGGCTCTTGTTCGGCCTTGTTCACGTAGTTGACTACGTGCGCGAAATTGCCCATCTCAATGCTCACCTTAATCACGTTGAGGCACATCGAGATGTTGTGCTTCGAGGTCGTGCAGTAGTCCCTCGTACGCACGTAGCACTTCAGGGCCGACTGAAGGTCGCCTCGGTCGTAATGGAAGTCGCCCAAATCGTTGTGTCCCATCTTCACAGAAAAAAGAATTAAAATAAATATTGAAGGGGGGACGAAGCAGGTAAGCAGCGTACCCTAATGCTCTCCTTGATGAGGTTGGTTCTGTAGCCGTTGAGCTCTTGCTCGAGCCTGTCGTTTTGCTGCTGAGCCTTCTTCTCTACGCTGTCGATCCAAGCCTGGTCTTTCGTGAACAGGCCTCCATGCTTCTCGATGGCCTTGTCCACGACCTCTCTGTAGAGTGCCGTGTTGTGCGTCTTCTTGATTTCCTCAAGAGCGATGCGCGTCGCCTCCAGCTCCAGGTCCTTCGAGCGCTCGGCGATGAAGATAGCGCGGAAGATCTTGGTGTGGCCCGAGTAGTTGCTCAAGTAGCCTTCCAGATCAAAGTCCTTGTAGGAAAAGGGCGATGGGGTTGGGCCAGCATTCGCCGCAGTTGGGGCCGCATCCATCTTGTCAGCCTGCATTCTTCTCGCTCAGGGTGTGCGGATTTTTGAATCACAGAATAAATCCACAAATCAATGTGTTGCTCAATCAGTGAAGAGCAAGAGTGGCAGAACATTTCTGTCAAGGTATGCACGGAATGCATGAAAAGAAAAGAGGCAGGAAACAAAAAGAAACGCGAGAGCACATCACGATTGGGGCGCAAGTCAATGGAGAGAATGGATTCAGGGCAGCCCCGAACGCCGCGTCGTAAGGGCGGCAGGAAAGGCGGGCGCAAGTCTGGACGCCAGAGGACCCAATCTCGATCAGACAGTGCCCAGCCCCCAAGTAGCGGCACCCCATCTGGTGGCGGCGCGCCACCGGCAGCCCATCCCTCCACCTCCTCCTCTTCTTCCTCCTCTTCGTCATCCATGGGCAGCGTAACCTCATCCACTTCGTTTTCGTCTTCTACCTCGCCATCTGCTTCGCGATTGCCGCCCAATTCGCTGTTCCCTCTGTTCGCCGTGCTGGGTCGGGAGGAGGAGAAAGAGCTGGGGGGCGGTGCCGCTGGTGGTCCGGTGCAAATCGATCGCCCAACCAAGATCCTCATGGAGCTGGACCGCGGGCTGCGGTCGCCCCGCACCAGCGACCAGTGCGAGGCCATCTTCTTCTTCGCACGCCTGATCTCCACCTACCCGTGGCCCATCATCGTAAACACTGCCGCGCTCAAGCTCGCGGACCTCTTCCGCAACAGGTGCGCTCATCATCGTCATCCACACCAGCACCTCGTCCTCGTCCGCTCGCGTCTCGCTGACACGTTCTGTTCTCACACGTCGTGTTGTGTTGTGCGCACGTCGTGCGTCGTGTGCAGCAACAACTTCGTGCGACACGCCGTGTGTGAAGCGCTCCGCCAGTGTGAGCCGGTGCTCACAGCGCAGGTGCTCAACGTAGACGAGGTGCTTCGGCGCATCCAGAGCGTGCTCACCAGCAATGATCCCGTCGCCCGCGCCATCACT
This sequence comes from Acanthamoeba castellanii str. Neff, assembly GCF_000313135.1. Taxonomy (NCBI): domain Eukaryota; phylum Discosea; order Longamoebia; family Acanthamoebidae; genus Acanthamoeba; species Acanthamoeba castellanii. The sequence goes on from NW_004457410.1 coordinate 278,091, forward strand.
CTCAGGTAGCGGTTTCGATCTTCTTTCTCTTCTTCTTCTTCCCGCTGCGGCAAACCACCCAGGTAGTCTCTAAGCAAAACAGCGTTGCTGATGGCCACACTCATCCCACAGGACCCTGTGCGGCATGCCCAACCTGGTCGCTGACCGATTGGACGTGCACCACGCGATTCGGGACTGCTGGAGTTCCACGCACGCGCTCGAGCGGGAAGCCGTGCTTTGGGCCATGGACAGGTCCGGCCCCACGCCCACAGCTCTCTTCCCATTTCTCTCTGCTTACACATCGCTCGGCCCCGTGTTAAATGCCGCACGCACGCACGCACACGACACACACCAGAGTGTCGGCCCGCTCGCCGACGTTTGCGTGGGGCGTGCTGGAGCGACTGGCGGAGATGGTGCACGGCCTGAACGCGGCACCGCGCGACAAGATGAAGCTCGTACACATGCTCCGCCGCATGCATCACGACCCCGCCATGGCCCAGCAGTCGCGCGCCATCTGCGAAGAACTGCTCGAAGACTACCCCGGTGAGTTCGCCCTGTTTATCTCTTTCCTCCCGTTGGCGCATTTTTGCTTCTCGTCTCATGCGACACACACGCACGACACACACGCACGACACAGGGAGAGCGTTTACGGTGACGGTGTTGGACGCCCTCACTGAGCTAGCACTGCGGTCTCGTCTTGAGGCGTCCTCGCAATCGGCCTTCCTGCTGCACCGCCTGGAGTCCGACCCTCGCCTCGCCATCAAGCTCACGTGCCTCCGGTACTCTCTCTCCCGCTCTCTCAGCGTCATCGTGCAGCGTCTACGAATTCCGAGCATTCCTTGAGCAGTGACCTCGCGTTGTAACACATTTTTTGCTGTTGATGACGTCAGCTGCCTGCGTAAGCTGGCACCGACGGCAGGCGCGCACAGTGCGCTGTCGCTGCAGCCGCTGGCGCGGCTCATCCACGGGTCGCCCTACAGCCTCGTCCGGCGGAACGTGCTGCTGTTGCTCGTCCGCATCTCCTCGCTCCACGCCATGGAGGAGGCCCACGACTGGGACCAAGTCGCCACCGCCTGCGAGGTACCAGCCGCTGCCCCAGGCGATGAGTTTGTTGTCATATCCTAGCGTGCACCCGTGACTGACCGCCCAATTCCACTTGCAGGCCTTGTTGCACAGCAACGACGCACATGCGGCCGCGTTGGCCGCGCAGGTATTGACCAACGCCTGCACCCACGCTTCGTCTTCCCCGCCTCCGACGCCCGATCCTGCTCACGTACGCCGCCGCCTCTACAGCAGCTGATGAAGAGAAATTCGCGTCAGCTGCTGCTAACTCGCCAATGGCCGCCTGGCTGCGCTTTTCTTTTCCTGCTGCCGTTGCTGCTCCAGCCGGCGTTCGGGCTGATGGTGGTGCTGGCGGCCCGGCTGGCGGTGTGGAGTCTCCCCGAGGAGAAGCGACCGGCGGCCGAGCTGCGGGTGGTGCGGAGCTTCACGCAGTGTTTGGTCCGCCTTCTTAAGTGGCAGCCCGCCCTGGCGCCCACCCTGGCCGCGGCCCTTGTGCCCATCCTCCCCCGCGCCCCCAGTACGCCCACAGCCTTCGCCCCCCCCCCCAAAGCTCCACCGGAATCTGACGTATGCCCGGTCAATGCAATGCTTCGAGCAGAGGAGGCGGTGCGCTATTTGGCGCAGTCCGTGCTGGAGTGCGCGCGTGCATCAAAGCAGGCCGTGCGGCCCCACATCCGCGACCTCGCCGCCTATCTCAACCACGCCGTCGACACCCACGCTCCCCTCGTACGCTCCCACTCCCACTCCCCACCTCACCCCGCGCGGCCCGGTGCCCGTTCGCCCCTGAAAGAATGAATGGCATGAGCTCACTCTCCGCGTTTGCGCTGGGCGGCCCGAGCAGGGGGCGGTCTTCCGGGCGCTGCTGATGGCGTGCAGCGCTGCGGAGGCGCAGGAGCTCGCGGCGCCGGTGGTCGCGCGACTGGCCGACTCCGGGCGATACTGGGATTGCTTCCTCAGCGCCCGGGCCGCCCTCGCCCTGGGCCACCCGGCCCTCGCCGCTCCTGTCTTCCGCGATCTCGCCCCTCGCGTACTACCCCCCCGCACACGTGGCACATTTTTGTGATTGGCGGACCGTTCCCATGCAACGCGAGCTGGCTGGGTTGTGCTGACGTGGCTCTATCGTGTCACTCGCCAGGTGGAGTCGGAGAGTTTGTATTCGTGGCTGCGCGCGCTGTGCTCGCTGTGCCGGGCCGAGGCTGCCCTCTCGTCGGCGTCGCAGCAGCCCTCTACCGGCGGCGGCGCCTCGCCCCTGCCCGACGCCGTCCTGGGATCCTTCTACCACGCCCTCACCGCCCTCCAGGCCTCCGGCGTCGGCGGGTCCCAGGGCCACGTACACAGCTCCCTCGCCCCCCCCCCGTCGAACCTCCCTGACTCCTCATCTCGTGTGTCGTGTCGTGTCGTGTCGTGTCGGTGCAGTCGAAGCGAGGGAAGGGCTTCCAGCAGGCGTTCGTGCACCTGCGGACGGAGTTTTTGGAGGGCGCGTTCCGGCTGCTGACGTGCCTGCGGGAGCTGCCCCTGGCGCCCTTTGCCTATCCGTCGGCCGAGGAGGTGGCCGCCGGCCGCTTCCACCTCCTGAGCGAGCAGGCCGGCCGGTGCGCCGCCTCCCTCCGCAACACCGCCCTCGCTTACGCCCACCTCGCGCGGTGCCAGTTCGACATCGACGACCTCTCCCTCGCTACTCTCCAAGCGTACGCAGCCCAATACCCCCCCGCTCGAAGTCTTTTCCCGGTCAAGTCAAAGCCGGTCGGGTCCGGTCCGGTTGAGTCAAACCAAATGAGCTCACTGCGACTCTCAACCTCCACAACTCAATCGCAGGCAGCAAGAGGTGGCGCAGTCAGCTGCGTGGGCGGCCTCGCAGCTGGCCCGAGAGCTCAATCCGCAGGCGACGGCGCCGCAGCCCTCAATCGCCCGCTCGACCGCCGGCACCCAGATCCTCACACCCAACGTACTGCACGACACGACACGACACGACACGACACGACACGACCAACGACACGACCAACGACACGACACAACGACACGACCAACGACACGACCAACGACACGACCAACGACACGACCAACGACACGACCAACGACACGACCAACGACACGACCAACGACACGACCAACGACACGACCAACGACACGACCAACGACACGACCAACGACACGACCAACGACACGACCAACGACACGACCAACGACACGACCAACGACACGACCAACGACACGACACGACCAACGACACGACACGACACATGTTGCGTGACAACTGACGTGTGTGTTTTTGTCACGGCAGGCGTACACGGCGACGCTGCGCAAGTTGTGTGTGGGTGTGTCGACCAAGGCGAGCGACGCGTGGGACGGGTGGGCCGAGCGGCTGGGCGCCTTCCTCCGGCAGGTGGTGGGCCTGCCCTGCGCCTACCCGCCGTTCTTCTTCCAGGCCCGACCTGCCACCGATATCAAGGTACCACCACGCACCCGCATCTTCTGCTCCTACTTCTCTTCACCAAGCCGTGTGTCGCGTGTCGCGTTTATCAGTTGGCCGTGTCGGCCACGGTGGGCGAGGGCGTGGCGTCGACTGGCGGCAAGCAGGGCGTGGTAGTGCGCCTGACGGGCCTCCTGTCCCAGCCGCCCTCCGCCAAGCGCACCGTCTCCCACGTCGAGGTTCGTAACCGCGCGTTCACCTCGAGTGTTGCAGACGACTAACCCGATTTTCCCCAATGACAAACCTGCCAGGTGACGGTGGTAATGCGGAAGGCGCACCACGGCAAGTCGGCGGACAAGGGCGGCGAGGAGCGGAAGATGCAGGTCCAGATGGCGCTGGAACACAAGAGCTCCTTTGCCGGTACGACCGTGGTGGAGCTCTGGGGTCCGGCGCACTATAGCGTCTCGCTCGGGTCCACGCTCACCCTCACCGACACCCTCCACGCGCGCTGGCTCCACTCGGCCGTCCCGCCTCGGCCCGTCCTCCTCAACGTCCCTCCCGCCCGACACTCGTGAGACCCAAACCACAACCAAATGAATAATAACACTAATTTAAATTCATGACTTCAAATGGTGAGCTTGTGCGACGCCAAGGACGTGACGAGTGTTGTGCTCACTTGCGTGCGTGCAATCCATGTGGTGGCATCGACAGCTCCATTTCTCGTTCCACAACAACTCTCACACACACACAATAGAGAGAGAGAAAGAGAAAGAGACGTGTCAGCACACAGCACACTCACAACACACACAAGCACAACACACACAACTCACCTGGCACACCAGTGGCAGCAAGATGCAGCAACCATGGTTGAAAATGGTGGCGAAAGGCAAGACACAGCTGTCCTATTCGAAGAGTGTGGTGGCTCCAGTTGGCCAGCTGGACATCGGCGCAGCGGCTCAAGAAGAGGGCAGCGGGCTGCTCGTGGAGCGGAAGCCGCGGGTCCAGATGGCACTGAAGCTCCTTCTGGGATTAATCTTGTTGTTTCCAGCTGGCGCTGTGTAGCGGGAATAAAGAGATTCATGCTTCAAGAGGGGGGTGGTCGAAAGAAGGAGGTGAGCTTGTGTGACCCCAAGGACGATGACGACGACGAGGAGGCCAATGAAGAGGACTTTCTCTTCCTCTTCACGCCGCCCGACGAATTAGCGGAGGTCGATGGTGGCCGTGGTGGTGACGAAGGTAACGATTTGGTGATGGTTGAAGCCCTTGCCAGTGACGAAGCCAACGACGAGGCCGATGCCGCGACAGCGTTGGTGCTCGGGACCGGTCGCCGGTTAAGGGTATGCGCCGCAGTGGCGGCTGCCTCGGCTTTGAAGAAGGCGAAGATGGGCTGGGCCAGGCCCGTGGCCGCCTCCCGCGTCTTCTTCTTCTTCTTGGCCGACGCCGCAGGCACCAGCCGCCGCGGCTTCCAGAAGCTACCCTCCCGCACCAGGCGATCCAGTTCCGGCTCCACCACCTCCCACACCTGTTCGCCACCACCATCATCATCAACATCAATATCAATACCATCACCATTGCTACCATCACCATCGTAGAGCAGTCGTACGGCGGCTAGATTGCGGGCCTCGACGTCAAAGTCGTCGGGCGGATGCTGCTCGGCGCAGCGTAGTGCGGGCACAGCGATGTAACTGGACGTGTCGACCGCATCA